>NW_006438113.1:23855587-23866628 GCF_000325575.1 Pteropus alecto | reverse complement strand
GAATAAAACATAGGAACTAAACTCAAGAACCTTGGACTAAAAGAGGATTTTATGAATTTGACCTCAAAGGTAAGGGAAGTAAGAGCAAAAATAAATGAATGAGACTACATCAAACTAAAAAACTTCTGCTCAGCAAAAGGAATAGTCAACAAGGTAAAGAGACAACCATCCGAATGGGAAAATATATTTGCAAGCAACACCTCCGATAAGGGCCTAATATCCAAAATATTCAAAGAACTCATATGACTCAATAACAACAAAAAAGCAAATGATCCAATCAAAAAATGGTCAGAGGACCAGAACAGATACTTCTCCCTAGAGGACATACAAATAGCCAACAAATACATGAATAGATGCTCAGCATCACTAGCTATTAGGAAAATGCAAATCAAAATCACAGTGAGATACCATTTCACATCTGTTAGAATAGCTATAATCAACAGGACAATTAATAACAAATGTTGGAGAGGATGCGGAGAAAAAGGAACCCTCATACACTGCTGGTGGCAAATTGGTACAAAACAGTACAGAGTTTCCTCAAAAAAACTAAGAATTGATCTATCTTATGATCCAGCAATCCCTCTACTGAGTATTTACCCCAAAGGCTTGAAAACCCATGTCTAAAAAGATATTGCACATCGATGTTCATAGCAGCACTATTCACAGTGCCCAAGACATGGAAGCAACCGAAGTGTCTACGATAGATGATTGGCTAAAGAGGCTGTGGTACATATATACAATGGAATATTACTCAGCCATAAGAAGAGATGAAATACTGCCTTTTGCGACGACATGAATGGACCTCAAGATAATCATGTTAAGCGAAATAAGCCAGACAGACAATGTTGAAAATCACATAATATCACTTATATGTGGGATATAAACCTAAAAGCAACAAATGAACAGGACAAACAAACAGAGACTCATGGACATGGATTATAGACTAGTGGTTACTAGAGGGTAGAGGATGGGGGAGGAAGAGGAAGGTAGATGGGGTAAAGAGGGTCAAATATATGGTAGCTGAAGGAAACTGGACTTTGGGTGGTAAACACACAATAGAATACACAGATATCAAATTATCATGTACATCTGAAAATTATATAATTATACTAACCAATATTATCCCAATAAACTTTTTAAAAAGTAAAAAAATAAATAAATAAAAAATAAGAAAAAATAAATAAAGGCATTAGTACCTACTCCAATCCAGCTATTTTGCTCTTAGGTATTTATCCAAGATAAATGAAAATATACGTTCACCGAAAGACTTGTGCATTTTGGTCTTAGCATCCTTATTTAAAATATCCCCTTTCAAAACAAACAAATATCTGTCAACATGAGAAAGTGTAAATAGATGATGTGTGTCCTAAAAATAAAAGAACAAACTGTAAATTCAAGCACATGAATTTTTCTCAAAAACTATTGTGCTGTATGAAAGACAAAGTACATGTTGTGTAATACTATTTATATAAAAATCAAGGACACTCAAAGTTAACTATATTGACAGCAAACATCTGTCATTGCTTGTGGGTTGGCTGCAAAGTATCATGAGGAATAACTTTGGGTGATGGAAATCTCTTTTGAATGGGGTCGTAGTCCTATGAATGTCTTCATGCATCCAAATGCAATCCAGTGAACTATAGACTTGAAGTAGGTGTATTTTGTTGCATGTAAATTATATTTCAAAAGTTTTATTTTAATTATATATATCATATATCATATATGTCGTGTGTGTGTGTGTGTGTGTGTGTGTGTGTGTGTGTGTGTGTGTAGCCATTATCTATCAATTAGATAACTGAAAAAACTACCTACACTGATCTTTCTCTTGCCTGTTCCCTGGGAGCTATTTTTAGATTAGATGTCTATTTAATTCATTCAACATATGTCAAATGTTGTCACTCCTCTGCTTAACACCCTCCAATGTCTTCCTTTCTTTTTCAAAGTTGAAATCCTTACATAATCTGCCCACGTCTCCCTTCAATTTTTTTTTTTTTTACTTTCTATTTTAATCCCCGTTTCAGATATATTGGTCTTTTCGCTGTTTCTCACACATTCTAGATCCACTTCTACCTCAATGAATTTGCACTTAACCATATCGTTTGTGTTGGACAAACATCCTTCAAATGTTTATATGACTGACTTCATCCTTTCTTTTTGATCTGTATTGAAAAGTCACTTTTTCTGTTAGGATTTTCCTGGTCTCCCTATCAAAAATTCATTTTCCAATGTGATATTTTATATCCTCATTTTCTACTTTATATTTTCTCTATTTTATATTTTTTTCCCAGCTTTATTAAGATATAATTAACATATAACATTGTATATGTTTAAGATGCATGACAGGATGACTCGATACACATATATATTGTGAAATGATTTCATCTGTTTAATTTGATCTGCTCCCTTAGCACCTTTCAGGTATACAATACAGTATTACTAACTATAGTCATCATGTTGTACATTACATCCCAGAATGTATTCATTGGAAGTTTGTACACTGTAACCACCTTCACCCATTTCTCCCACCTCCTAGCTTCTGGAAAACCCCAATCTATTCTCTGCTTCTATGAGTTTGGTTTTCTTTAGATTCTACATATAAGTGAAATCAAACAGCATTTGTCTTTCTCTGCCTGACTATTTCACTTAGCATATTCCCTCAAAGTCCATACATATTGTTACAAACGGCAGGATTTCTACCTTTTTTATAGTTGAATAATATTCCATTATGTGTGTATTATGTGTATACATATATATGTATATACATATTTTTTTCTTTGTCTTTTCATTTATCTACAGACTCTTAGGGTATTTTCATGTCCACACAAATGCCCAGCAGGTACATGAAAAAGTGCTCAATATCACTAATCATCAGAAAAAATCAAATCAAAACCACAATAGGATATCACCTCACACCTGTTAGAATGGCTATTATCAAAAAGACAAGAGCTAACAAGTGCTGGTGAGGATGTAGAGAAAAGGGAACCCTTGTGCACTGTTGGTGAGAATGTAAATTGGTATAGTCACTATGGAAAACAGTATGGATGTTCCTCAAAAAGTTAAAAATACTTTACATTTCTTTAACACTTCTTAGTATCCATCATAGTACATATTTTTCATACTTACCTTCTATCTTCTCCACTAGAAGTAAACTCCAGGAAGTCAGGGATTTTCATATATTTTCATTCTTGTATCTCTCCAGCCTAGAATTATGCCTGCCTGGTGCATAGTAGATGCTTAATAAATATTTTCTGAATTAATGCATTTTTTTCATAGTACTTTATAAAGGTAAAGTGAAAAAAAAGAAAACAGAATTAGTCTTAACAAATTATATATTTGTTCTTTTTTGGAGCTAACGAAAATATTACTACATCCCTTAAGTTGTATCAAGGATTGCCCTGTGAACAGTTTAAAAATTTTAATTCTTTATCTCACATGACTCAATATACACATACATCCTTTCAAGTTAACATTTTCAGGGGCTTCTGTTCGAAGAGAGTTGACTGAGCACAGTTTTTTGTTTGTTCGTTTGTTTTTTACTGCACTTTCTTCTTGAGAAACAATTAACAGTGAGAGTAAAGTTTTACAAAGAAAACTAAACAAAAAAACTGTATATAAAGAGAAGGAATGTATCAGTAGAGCAAAGTTTTTAGCCTTTTGGAAGACAGACAGTGGATGAAAGCATGTTAAAAATGTTGATGGATTACAGAATAGAAGCCATAGTGAAGGGTCTCTGTGGAGTGTACATGGTGGGAGAGGCTCATCCTTCCACCAGACTCCTGGGGAGACAAATGTAGAAATTACGCATGGAAAAGAGGACATAAATTAAGGATTGTTTAAAATGTCTGTGGTACTATTTCACCAATTCACAATTTCCTCCTGTACAGGATAAGGAAACTGACCAGTTGACCAGACACTTTGCACCCAGACAAAAACGAAAAAATGAACTGTGGTCATTCCTCTAAAGAAATTAAACAAACTGACTGAAGGAAATTAAAATTTTACTGAGATAAGGCTCTATTCATGTATTCTCTTGGGACCTGCTCATCCTGATAGTCATTTCTTTATACTCTTTCTCTAAAGAAGACAAGTTCTACTAGTCAGTTAACTTGTCAGGTGGCCAGTACCTTTATCATAAGCAGATCTCCTGGTAAATCTTTCTATTTAAAGGAGAGATTTGTCGAGAGAATGCAGCTACATCACTACTGCACAGTATTTTTATACTTCTTGCCAGCCAATTTTTATTATGGTATTATTACATTGTCAAAATTCATGGCTTTTAATTTACGTTGTTTACCCAAATTCAAGTGTCTATTTTGTCAGTTTATAACTTAATACAGTGCTCACTCCAGTCCTGTTACAGTAGCTACTCTATTTCTAATCAGTCCACTGATGTATCCTCTCGATCATTTACATTTCATTCTTAAATAATTTCATACCTCTTTGCCACTGGTATTAATATTCTTTAGATTCTTTTATTAAATATGAGTCTTCCATTATGATTTGAACTGTATTTCTTGTTCCATATTCTCAGCAAGACTATCAAATCACTTTGATTAAAGAACCCTTATGTTTCTCTCCATTTGGAGCCCTCTGTTCTCCATATCCAATATGGATAAATTGCTTAATTTATTTGGGTTAATTGCTTCTTTGATTCTAAAATATAAGCAAAGAAAAGATTAAATTCTGAGAGTAATGAAGGAAATTCACAGAATTATGAATATTTAGGTTCTCTGGGAGAGTAATTGTCCAAATTGGTTTATTTATTTACTTTTTTATTTACTAGTTTATTCCCCTATTTTTGTAGTACATCATTAAATAACTTTAGAAAAAAAGATGCATGCCAAGTAAAAATTTCTGAGTTCTTCCATGGATGAAAATATCTGTATTGACCCTAACTAACATTAAGAGTTCAGAAATGCATTTCTAGACTAAAATTTCTTTCCAACAGGAAATCAGAGGTGTCATTTTATTCTCTTTGAGAGTCTTATTTTATTTATAAGATATTTGATCACTGTGATTTTTGTTTCTTTGTATGTGACATTTTTTTCATTCCTCCTTGGGATCTTTTAGGATTTTTTTTCTTTATACCCTATTATTTTAAGATTCCCAGATTTAGTCTTTTTTATTATTTATTATGCCAGACACTGAGCGACCCAGCCAACTTTTCCATCTCTCATTGCTAGCTGGAATATCTGTGTGTCAGATATTAGACAACCTTGCATATCTGTTATATTTTTCTCATGTATCACTCTGTTTATGCACTCATAATAATATACATATCATCAATTTAATTTCTAATTTTTAGCGATAATCTAGATGAAAGCACAGAAAAATGAATTGTTCTTTGTACAATTAAAACTACAAGTGATGGAAGGCAGGAAATTAAAAGGATAAAAATGTGAAAAGCAATTTAAAAGGCAAATCTCTTCATCTTACATTAAAAGATGTCAAGGAATCAGCTAAAATGGATGAAACAAGAAATAGAGACCTAAATGCATTATTTAGATCTAAAATCATTCAAACAAACAAACAAAAAAATACAATGCACTACCAAAAATAAGGCAAGCATGTGAAAGGGAGACCAGGAGAATATAAACAAACTGAATCATCATCTCATAGCAGATTATAAAAGTTGATGACTAACTTTCATAGATTAAAACAAATTAATTGAATAAGCATATCACTTAGCATTTTAAAGGCAACCTCTAATGATTAAAGTAGTTAAAATGAGAAATAATTAATATCATTGAACTTAGGGTGGAATGGGGGTATGGCAGCTAAAATAGATAATATTAGCTTTCATTATAAACACTCTACACCCAACATTTTAATAATCTAAAGTATAATTTTAAAAATTTAATTGGTAAAATGTATATCCATTTCGAGTTGAATCAAATTAAGAACTAAATTTCTTTTAAATAACAATGAAATAATTTTATTAAAACATAGGGATTAAATATTCTTACAAATAATAAATATAAATTTAAAATGCAACAGTATTATAAAAATATTTAGAATTCCACACAAATACGTACATATATGATTTTGTTACAGCAATTCTTACAATAAAATTCTTAGATGCCCAAAGTGTCTAACAAAGAAATTGTAATGTATCTTCTGGCTTATTATGATGATATTTAATATCATGTTTTTCAATAATATTTAAATACATGAGGAAAATTAGGATTGCTAATAAGTTTTTTTAAAAGCCTACTGTAAAGTTATGTGTGCATTTAAAACTGATGATTAAGAAAAGTTTATTCATTTATAAGACTATAGAGATTAATGCTGAGGGAGGTGTGAATACAGTAATTTTTATTTATATTTTATTTATATTTTTATAGTTATAGAAAATGATGTATGTAATTAAATATTGTATATAATAATATATAATAGAATATGGCATACTATTACATGTAATTATAATGTTATATAAATATATATTCACATATAATGCTCACATATTCCTCATAATGAAAAAATACTAAATGTTATAAAGATAAAGATACAGTATACAGGGCTCAGAATGGTACACCATATTATCAGCATTTTTCATCACCATACAAAGATGCCATTTTTTCCAACTGCCTACCACAATTTGGTATGGCTGAGTGATTTATAATCTTGCTTTTTTCTAAGTAACTGATTAATTTTCTTAGAACACACTCTAATCTTGTTACATTTGAAGTGTTAAATTGCAAAAGAGTTTGTGGCTTAGGCAAAGGCTGCTCTCTAATCCTTCCAAATCATGAGACAGAATTCAGATTGGGTTCCAAGAAAGCTCTGGGGCATATATAAAAATGAATTCTTATTGAATTTGAAATATAAAAATTGATTTTTCTCAGACATTTGTGTTGGGAACAGGCTGAGAAGAAAAGATAGGCTGCATTTAAGTATTGAATTATTTTTATATATACATGAAGTTCTTAGAAGGACAAAAAGTATAAATGATACATTTGTACAGAGACTTGAAAATGGACACAACTTTGTAAACTTGTTCTAAATTTTCTAGATATGCTATAACTTCTATCTTTGATGGCCTAATATAAATCCCTGTGCTTATTTACTTAACTAAATTATATATTGTTAGCTATTTTTTATTGAGGTAACATTGGTTTATAACACTGTATAAGTTTCAGGTGTACAACATTATAAAATTTGATATCTATATACACTATTGTATGCTTACTACCAAAAATCTAGTTCGTCACCATACACTTTAGCCATTTGACCCTTCCCTCGCCCCTTTTTCTCTTTTATAACAACCACTCTGTGGTCTGTATCTATGAATTTATTTTTGTTTGGTTTGGTTTGTTCATTTGTTTTGTTTTGTTTTGTTTTGTTTTATATTCCACATATGAGTGAAGTCATATGGTCTTTGTCCTCCATCTGACCTATTTTGCATAGCAAAATGCGCGCAAGTTCCATCTATGCTGTTGCCAATGGTAATATTTTACCTTTTATATGGCTGAGTAGTATATCACATATATTCTTTATCCATTCACCGATCTATAGAGACGTGACTTGGTGCAACCACATGGAAAACAGTATGGAAGTTCCACAAAAAAATTAAGAATAGAACTACCATATGATCCAGAGATTTTCTTCTGAATATTTATCTGAAGAATACAAAAGCACTAATTTGAAAAAGTTATTTGCACCCCTGTGTTCAATGCAACATTATTTACATCATCAGCTATTTTTATATATTCAGGAAAAAAAAGTCCAATTTTTTTCTAGAATATCAATAACTGTAAGTGAAAACATGCATTAAAAGAAGTCATATTTCTAATAAAACCCTTACTTTGACAAAGTCTTTTATAATTATTGAATCTAACATATTACGAACTAAGAATTTTAAAAGGTAACACAGTAGCTAACAGTTAATACAACACATAACGTGTTACCTATCATTGGAGTAATATCTTCTCAATGATATTACTTCTCAGTGCTATGCCAACATGAGCAGAATCTTTTTTTTCTCTGAAGTAACAAGGCAAATTTTGATACAATTAACAAAGATGATACATATGTTCTCCTTGGATTTGCATATATTCTTTAAGTGTACTACAATATGTTTTTTGGGGGGGCCATCATTTATTAATAATATTCTCCTAAAATAGATGAACAGGAGTGACATAATGTATAGTATTAGAAAACATGAGCTTTGAAAGCAGCCTGACAGATCTGTCATTAATCAGCAGTGTGACATTGAGCAAACAACTTGGTCTCTCTGAGCCTCAAACTGGGAAAATGATTATAGTTCTGAGAATGAGGGTTTGATAAAGTAGAGTATGTAAATATTCAAATATGATGTCACATTCTGTTCCACATATAATTAAATGACAAACAACCACACGATAGCTGTCAGTTCTCTCTTATTAAACTGGCATCTTTTTTTTCTGTATTCCTTTGGGACTTGTTAAAATCTACATATTTGGATGATTAAAATCTTTTAAACTTTAATTGTTAGATTCAAATTGTTAGATTCAAGTGCATTTGAATGCACTTCCAGGATGAACCACCGAGAGGCCATTATCCCAAACATTTTTGAATTTTCAATAAATTATGATTATAGAGTAGTTAAAAATTATGCTCCCTAGATTCCAATTCTACCACAAACCCTTACTACCTGTGAAACCTCAGGCACATTTCCTTACCAATATGTGCCTCATATTCTATAAATTAAAGATAATTAATAATATCATCTACCTTGAAAGGCTGTTGTGGACTGAATGAATTAAGGCAACTTAAAATGTTCAGCCTTGTACCTCACATATTGTTAGAAATCTGTAACTATTATTATTTATTAGTACTTTCTAAGTCTAGAATCTTTTTGCTGGCTCAGGTTTCTATAGCCTGATGGATCTTTTGATTAACTGTAATTTCTATTTTCTAATTCTAATTCACTTTTTCTCAAATTTTATTTCTAATTCACTGTTCATTGTTATCTGCAATTAATTTTTCTGAACATTTACCAAAAGTTGTGATTTAGAGTAACTTTCCTAAGAGAATTCCCTCTTCTGTTGTTTTCTTGTAAAAACAAACAAATAACAACAACAAAAAATAGTCTCTTGCTTTTGAGATTCTCTCTCTGTTCTGTTTCCCTGTTTTTATGTGAACCTTCTATTTCCATCATCTCCTTTCCCCTATGTACTCAATTCAGTTTCTAATTCAACGATTTTTCTTTAGCTTGGACTCTAAACTGGAAAGGAACCTTGGTTGGTGGGGCAGTTTAGAGAATTCATAGAGAAAGCGGCCTTAGACTTTAACGTTTAACCATATACCTTGTTGTAATCACTTTCTATTGAAGAAGGCAAACACTCCCACCCCTCTAGTCAGTTGATTTTCTTTGAACTGGTCTGCCTAACCTTATAGTGATAACTTTATTGGTTATTTGGATTTCTCCTTTTCTCAGGATCTACAGATATCCAATTGTTTCCTGTGATTTCTTCTAAACAGATGTAATTATCATGCTAACTTTTTAGCCATTTTTATTTTTATTTTTATTTTAAGCTAATAGGGATATATTCTGACCTAGTTCTATTTAAGTGTTTTCCATTTGTTTTTAGTTCTGAAATCTAGATGTGCTCTCTGCCTTTCCATATGTATTCAGTGAGATGTAAAACTATACTGTCATTGTCATCTTCTCTCTTGTAAGTATGTTACTAATGATTAGCAAGTGCCTGGCATAGTGCTTGGCTTATAAAGATGATAAATATTTATTAAATCTACAATTTAATTGCTATAATAATTAATTCACGTTCAAATAAATGTATAAGTATTTGGTTCTAGTACAACTTTATCCTTTTTGGTGCTTGAATAGGAAGACAATGATTCTCACTTTGTTCTCAGACTGATTTACTCTAGGATGACTGTGGAATCTGTCTTCTAAACCAAACATTTAAGTGTGGAAAGGGTTACTTTTAATAATTATACTGAGATAACAGATGGAAATGAGCAAACAGGGCTATGTTTTTCCCCTACTTATACTTAACCAAGTCTTTTGTGCCTCACCTGTTGAAGGAAGGTAATGTATTTTCCCCACAAAAATCAATTCTCCAAATTTGTTACATTGAAAATTTATCTCATAACTGTTAAGAAATTGTTTTAAATACACGCATTAAGTTTAAAAGCACAGGAAACAATGAGTTTCCAGGCTTGGTTATAAGATATCAGAATAAAATATATTATTCTAAAAAGAATAAGAAATTGCTCATTTAAATATTGTCTATTGATCTGTTCCTGAGATACACTTAGGCACTGTGGAATCAAGACAAGACTGGCAAAGACCAACTGTATATTTACAGTTCTGTCAAACAACTAATTGTGCTCCTCTATCTGTTCTATCAAGTGTGAAATATCCAGTGGAAGTATAGTACAAATTTCTGTATTCAATTCACTAGTGTAAATACTTTGGAAATCATACATCAATGTAAAAATATACAGAATCAAAATATCGGAGTGCTTCCTGTAGAGCCTATCACCTGATATAGCCATTTATGTTTTTCTACATGTTTCTATACTTCTTAGTTCAGAAAATAGTTATTGTTATATTATTAATTTTTGTCTCTAAGGTAATATTTAATATTTGGTAAAAATGAATTTCTTGATTAGAAACTCAACAAAAAATATTCCTAAAATGAGAATTTTGAAAGTTGGTTTTTAGCAACTACAATTTAAATTTGCTTGAAAAATTTAATGGTAAAAATTCTACTATACTATGTTAGATCCTGAGAATTAATTTATAGCAGGAAACTCACAATTTACATGGAAAATTTCCTCCAGATTTATAATGATAAGCCACTGAGAATAAAATATATGTGCAGTATTTTCGCCTCCACATTTAGATAAATATTAGAGTTAAAATCTAGAAAAATATTAGAATTAAAATCTAGAAAAATATTAGAATTATTGGAATTGCTTCTCATTTTTGTTTTATCTTAGATTACTTAAATATTATTCCATGATATAATTTTACTTTTTAACTAAGACTACTCAGGTATCCTTTCAGAATATATTCTATGGACAATATTTTGGC
>NW_006438113.1:23852451-23855555 GCF_000325575.1 Pteropus alecto | reverse complement strand
ATATGCTCTACTAGCATAATTATGTAAAAATTACCATGATAACAAGTAACTAGAAAAAATCTTCAGAAACAGATACTAAGATGGAGTTTGGGATGTAAAATTTTCATTAGAGGGATCCAACAGATCCCCTGAGTTAAATAACTGTGATACAAGATGAAAATACTTTACATTGCATTCTGTTGTTTCAATATTTTCATATGCAGTAAGTCTTTTGATGTAGTAACCTAAAGTGTATGGATATCCATTAGTTAAATACATGTGTGTATTTTACATTTGATAAAATATTTTGAATCTTTAGAAATTGTATACATAACGAGCTTCTCTGGGAAAAAGGCATATGTGTGCTTGTATTTGAATATTTTTTGAAAGTCAGACTATCTAGTTTCTAAGCTCAGTTCTATACCTTTCCAGTTATGTGACCTTAGGCAAGGTTCTAAGATCTTTGAGCCTCGGTTTCTTATTAGGAAAATGAATATAATAATAACAACAACAACAACAACAACAACAACAATAATAATAATAGTAGCTGCATTATGGGATTTATGAAGATAAAATGAGGATATTCATGTAGAAGGGTTTAACAGTGCTTAAATACATGAACAAATGTAAATCATTATTGTTATTTTCTGCAAAGAATTAGCAGTCTGACAAAGAAGCAATCTGGATTTAACAGAGGAAAGTGGAAACCATTCAGCACGTTTGACTGGGCTATTCCATTTGTTTTTTGTGAGTGACTTAAGTAGGGCTTGGGCAGATGATAAAAGATGCTTATTTGGAGTAGAATAACAGAGCTATTAAGAGTTCAGATACAGTTACATATAGCTCAATTTTCTTTCCTTCCAAACCTGCATTGCAAAATGTACTGTATCTTTTGGAGAAATATGAGGGTCAAAAAAAATATTTTCTATGCAGAAGATTTAGAGTAGAGAATTTATTATAGCCAAATCAGTGCCCACTGCACTAGACCATCTAGTAGATCATCAAATTCATTTGTTTTAGAGAGAAACCTTTTTCTAATGCATTGTATTTAGATTCTTTGGCTGTTGCATAGGTTTAATAAGTATGTTGTGGTGTTGAAGTCATATGGAGAACTGGCCAAGAGGTTTATTATATCTCAGAAAGCTATTATCTGTTACTTCTTATAATCCTTCCATGTATGAACATGTTGTTACTCTCACATCTATGAATAGTTAATAATCATTCAGTAATATCTTTCATGAAAATGCATGACTCAGTTGCAATTTTTCATGACCATGTTTACAAATGTCACTCATGTGTAACAGACTAGGAGAATCTAATAGAGAAAATCTCATAGACATGAGATCTCATTAATGATTCTCTTAAATACCTTCTTAAATTGAGACTGAGCATTTTAAAATAGATTTCCTAATATTACCTCTACAAACAGAGATCCATTATACACCAATTGGTCAAATGTTATAATGTCTTTATTGCTTCTTAAAATTTCAGGGAAATAGCTCAGCATAAGAAAGTGAATGAGGAAGATTGTCTTAAAGAAGAGTGGCCATTTAAATTCCAATTCAGTCATGGCCCACTCTTCTCAAAATGTAAACTTTCTACATGGTAAAAGCAAAGCAATTTGTTGGAACCAAATGTTTAGAATTTGGATTTAAAAACCCTATTAATATTTTTGTTTTTAATCTCTTTGATGAAAGAGAAATACTATTCTACTCAAGTAGTATTTTTTACTAGAAAAATCTTTGAAATAAAAAGTACTAAATTCAGAGGTTCTATGTTAAGCTAAATATATCTGAGAAAGAGTTCAATTAAATCTTGGTACCCTAGTGAAAATAAATTGAAGTTTGCATTTAGGAGACCTGGGTTCCAGTTGAGTCTCTGCTGTATGTGAACTGTGTGACACTAAGCACTTATCAAAAAGTATACTTCAGTTCTTTATTTCTAAGGTAGGAATAGCATTAACCTCTTCACAGTGTTTTTAAATATCAGATGAAATTAAAGCATGTCATGGAAGAATGCTAACAATAAAATAAATAAGAAGATAAAAGTAGGATATAAACTTGTATTTGCAAAATGAATTCAATTTTATAGAAATATAAAGGGCTATAAATATGAAAATATGTATTTATTTAAATAAGAAATAGCAAATATATGAGTGACTTTAATTTTCTTATTTGTATATTTTTATATTACTAAAATTAAATCAATGTTTTTGTTGTAATGCTGCTGAGATTGTAGTCTTAAAAGTTCAAAGTATTGTGTTAAAAGAAATACATTATTATGGTGAGAAGGAGGAAGTAGATTATAATTTAAAAAGAGAACAAACCTTAAAGTGACATGAAGATTGGTTTAAACTATAGGTCTGCCAGAGGGCAGAATATTTGGGTGCTCTAAACTACAGTTTCATCATCTATAAAACAGCAATAAAAATGTGTTTTAATTATTATTATGTATAATAATAAGCTGATAATGTCCAGTCCATTGATTATTCCCAAATAAATTCTTCACTGTTTTTATTTCTTAAATTTCCAAGGAAAGGTTGAATTTCAACACAAAATTCCAAAACCAATTAAATTATATACAGTTAAGGAAACAGTTGCTTTTCTTCACTTCTTCATTAGTATTTATTATGTTAGTTTCTTTGTCTACATGGGATATTATCTTTAATTTTGATAATCTGATATAATACTCAATTTTGTTATTTTAGATGTGGGAGTGATTATACTTTCCAATGCATGTATTATAAGAACAAAATTAAATGAGACAACATATCAAAATGTCTGGTTTAAAGTAAATGCTCTCATTACTCAAGGAAGGATAGAGACAGACCCTGGCAATAAACTGAGGTTAAAAGCCCTCTGGAGATCACCTGAAACAATCCATTTTAGTCTGACTTAGCAATCAGAGGTAGGAAACAGCCAGATATAGAAAATACTTGGACAAGTTTCAGCACTGGATAGAGAAAGAGCTTCCTAAATTTTTGTTTTAATGCTATAATGCAATGTGTATACTAACTTGTAAACATTCTATAAAACAGAAGATAAATCTTTGTTAGATATGAAAACTATATTTTTCTTTTCAGGTCAACGGTGGCATAGGCTTCAGAAATGTACACTACATTATAT
>NW_006438113.1:23849164-23852400 GCF_000325575.1 Pteropus alecto | reverse complement strand
CTTAATATATTTTGCCTGAAACTGGAGACCAAATTCTGTGAACTTAAAAGCAGCATGTGAAATAAGTCATTTTCCAAATATCATCTACTGCTATTGTTTTCCTCTAGGGATAAGTATAAAATTATATTTGATTGTCTATTATATGCTTATTCAATGATAAAAAGCATTAAAATCAGAAAGTATAAAATGAGGAAGCAATATCTGATCACCTTGCCTTGGCATGCCTACCACATTAATTTAACACTCAACGGTTCTCAGAAGGTTATAACTTTTTTTTTTATGTTTGCCTTAAAAAAAGCTATGAAACTGAAGTTTTCCTTACGGTGTACTTGATCTTGACTCTACTTCTAAGAGAGCAGTCCTTAATATGGGGACATTTTTTCAATATACTAGGTCATCCTATCAATAGCTATACTTAGAAAATATGCTATAGAGAATAAAAAGAAGAGAATTAATGCTATTATCTGCTCTTCAGTGCCTTCAATGAACATTACTCTGCCTAACTGCATATTATTAAATAACATTTCAACAGTTATCCATAATAAAATGTGCTGATACCATTCAAGATTATAACCAAATCCACATCTTTAAAATTAACCTAATGAGCCTACTACCTGTCCATCTGTTGGCAAAAGTTAAGGGAATTGATAACACTTAGAAAAACCCAGTCACACCGAAAGTCATGCCACTGCTCTTCTTTTACTATTCTTTTCACACCAGTGTGCATTAATTTGGTGACTCATTTTAACTAGACCAAATATTCAGTGTGCACATTCTATCTACTGTACACTGTTCCGGGCACTGAAAGGGATTGAGGATGAGTGGGTCTCATTTATGAGGATTAGAGAAGAATGTAAATATCAAAATATTAGACAACATAAGCCACTTTCCATACAAGAAATTTATAGAGAAGGCAATCAGTATTCAGAAAAAGAGAAAACATCCATTGTAAGACTAAGAAAATTTTCATTGAGAGGATGGGGTTTAGAATAGACTTTGAATAGAAGGAAGAGTTTCAGTTCCAGGAAAGAGGAGATACTGAAATTTAGAAAAAAAAATGTAATAAGCCACATTATGAAGCTGTGTGGTGTGAATGTTTTGCTTAAGAACCAACGTGCAACCTATAGATGAGAGTCATAAGAAACAAGACCAGGTAGACATGTGGGAGGACAAGGGAAGTTATGTCAAGGACCTTTGTCAAAGTAATGGAAGACAAGTATAAAAAATTCCAAAGTAGCTCAGGAAAAGAAGGGAGCCTTTGTAACTTTTGTTAATAGGGTAACCAGTTGTGATAACCAGCCTCTAGGATAGCCCACAGTGATTCCAGCTTACTGGTATCTGCACACATTTATAGTACCCTTTCATGTTGTACTAGTTTGTCTGTATGAACAACAGAATATGACAGATAAATGCATGCCATTCCAAGATTAGGTCATAAAACGTACTGTGACATCCACCTTGTTCTCTCTCTTTTACTGTCTTCCTTTCTCATCTCTTATTCTTGGGGTATCCATGTCATGGGCAGTCCCATAGAGAGGGACATATGATGAAGAACTAAAGCTTTCTGTCAATAACTACCTGAGTAAGCTTGGAGGGAGATCTCCCAACTGCAGTCAAATCTTCAGATATTATAGCCCACTCAACAGCTTGTCTGCAACCACATGAGAGACCCTGAACATAATCATGCAATAAAACTCTCCATAGACTCCTAATCCTCAGAAATTGTATGAATAATAAATTTTTGTTGTGTTTCAAGTGTCAAGTTTTGGCACTCTTTGTTATGCAGCAGTAGATAACTACTACAATTATGGATAGATAGTGTGGCATAATATTATTCATATGGCAGTAAAATTCAGAGTAGATTAGAAGAGAAAAAATAAGACATGAGGAGATAAATTTTAACAATTTACTACATATCAAGCCATCTGCCATGTGCTTTTTATGCATTTTTTCATTAAATTACCCAAGTATTCTTTTGAAGAGGTACTATTTACATTCCTATTTTATAGAAACTTAAATCACAAAACAATTTGTCCAAAATCACACAGCATTAGCCAGAATTCATGTGATGAGCCAAAATTCAAACCCTTATTTGTTTATATAAATAAGCATTGGTTGAATAAATGAACAAATATATGGGTGCACATTCCATGGATTAATATAATATCCCACTAATAATTTTCCCTTGCTTTTAAGAAAATTTGGAAAGATTCTAAATTAACCCTAAGAACATTTTTTTTTACCTTTTCATTCTCCAATAAATGGAATCAAAGAAAGATTTCCAAGGAAATTCACGATTGACATCACTAGTCCAGACTTAAAGATTTCAAAATGCAAATCTTTGCAAAAATGGTCTTTAAACTACCCTGTCTGGCTTTTTATGTATGAGTGATTTCTGGGAAGTCTTTGCTTTTGACCCCTTTTGAGTTTCCAGCAATAAATGCCTTAGGAAAAAAAACTCCAGGAGAAAGTTTAAATTCCTGAAATGAAATTCACTTCAACACAGTTTTGTTTGTTTAAGTCTTTACATGCAATTCAAGCGAGGGTAGAATAACCACTCAAATGGAGGAGGAAAAAATAGAGAAGCAGGAAACAAGTAACAGCAACATTCACAAAACTTAATTTATAAAATAAGCATGCAGCTAAAAATACTGAGATCAACATTAATACCTAGTGTAAAACCCCAACAGATTGTCTTAACGCTGTATTTTAAAGAGGCAATATAGCACAGGTGACTGAACTAGGCTGCTTGGGTTTATATCCTCAGTTCTGACCTTTATGAACTATATGACCTTGAAAAGTTACCCTGTTTACCTCATTTTGAAAAGGGAATTATAATGGTGCTCATTAGGGTTATGTGAAAAAGTTAATTGAGTAAGAATATGCATAGACATACAAAGTTGGGGGACAGGGAGGCAGTATTTTCAGGACAATCCTGCCGGTTCTTACCTCTGGTAACAAATGTAACCAAAGTTTGAAGGACTTAAGGATTTATATAGAAATTAATTTCTCCCAGAGGAATGGTGCAACAGGTTTACCAGTTGGATTTCACAAATGACCATAAATACAGTGTCAGTTATAACTACATGAAACAGGGTAAAAGTCATCTCTCATATTTTATACCTTACATGCTTCACTTACTTCACTCTGGTCCTGGTCTTTGAAAGGAAAATTCAAAGAAAACACATGGTGGGTTTCTGGACTACTGTAAGAACATTACTGCTGTTAAAAGGGAG
>NW_006438113.1:23829379-23849132 GCF_000325575.1 Pteropus alecto | reverse complement strand
CTCTGAAACAATAATTAAGCACACAAAAACAAATTTTCATGAATAATTGTATGTCCCCATATTTTCTCTTCATTTTAGGTTTTTAATTGTCATTTTCAGCAGATAAGTTGCAATTGTAGTTCAGAAATCTGTGGAAATTGAAAAATGACTCAAAAATGTATAAATTATTTCCAACTGAGGCCCTCCGTGGTTTGAGGAATATATGCAATTGGTGTAAGTTGCTTGCATTTAGTTAAATCTTTTTTCTGGTTCTGCTATAAAGTGCTAAATATAACTGCTTAGAAAAAGTGTTAAAATGAAGAGGTGTAACATATACATGAACAATATTCCTGCTTTCAGCAGAATTTTCCCATTATCCTGCTTTCAGCAGAATTTTCCCATTATCCATTTTCCATCAATATTTTTCTGTAGGTTATTGTTGATAGGGAATATCCATTCTTGACTGAAAGACAAATGTTTATTTAAAAAAAAAATACCATAGATCATTGCAGAGGGGAGTCTATTTTAATTCATATACATACTATTTTTCATAGTTAAAGCAAAATATATGGTGATATTTGAATTTTTTTTTTATTAGGAAACACCTTCTAAAGAACTGTCCATCTTAACAGGACACAAAAAACTCACTTGTGCTCCATATGCTAACTAGAAAACCAAAGAGTGGATGTGAGGTAGGCAACCTTTGAAAACATACAAGGAGAAACTTTCTAAAAAAGGAGCTGTTTAGAAATAAGAATAAAATTAGCTAACTTTTTACCAAACACATACTATGTACCAAGTACTGTCGTAAGAGTTTATCTCCTTCCAACAATACAAAAACTACGACGTAGATATTAACATTATTTTTCTTTTACATAAGAAAATATCAAGGCTTAGAAAGAGTAAATATATTTCCAGAGGCTAATTCTTAATGTAGTTACTATTTGAACACAGGATGATATGAAGGCCAGTGAAACAATACACAACTCTAGCTCCAAATGCTTAAGTGGAATGTGTTAGACACAGTGGTGAGGAGGTGAGGTCAATGGAAATTCTGAAAAGAAAACCAACAACTAATAAGTGGAGTTCTGAGAGATCAGCGGGCAGAAATAATAGTTAAAAGGACATCTTGAGACAAGGCTGACCATTCCCAAGGCTGATGAATGATGAAAAAATGAATGAAAAATAGTATAAACCTGTGATACCGTGATTTCTACAACAGAAGTGCCAATAGCCAGCATTGATTGAAAGACTATGTACATGATGCTATGCTAAGTATTTTACATGCATTATTTCAAAACATCCTACCCTATCCAGTGTGGTAGGAACTATTTTGATCCTTACTTTGCAAGTGAAGAAACTAAAGTTTTAAGACTTCGGTCAGGAAATCTGAGGTCAAAGCTGGGCCTTTCTGAATACTGGGTCTATGAAGTCAACCACCAAGCTGTATTTATTTCATTCTTTTATATTCATGCATTCTTATGAGTCTCACAACAACCTTATAAGATGCATAGTGACTAATACAAAAACTGAAACTCAGAAATGTTGAGACAGGACAACCCTAGGTCATATACCTAATTTTCAAACCCAAATTTGATCATACTGATAATGAAAGGTACATGAAACAAGCACTAAAAATAAAGTACTTTCAAAGCAAATAATTTCCCAGAGAAATGTCTAATCTTTCTGCTTTGTTGAAAGATTTTTCTCAATTATAGATCAGATATAAATATTCCTGAATATTTATATCTGAACAGATACTGAACAGATGTTTGTTTCTAAGATCATTTTAGATTTATCATTTGAGAGCTTCCAAGTACTCCTCATTGATGAGTTCATTGAAAACAGCATTTATAAAATAGAATTAATCAAAATTCAGCTTTTAATTCCAAAAAAACCAATAAAAATATGCATAGCAAATTATAATATCTTTCTCAAATTTATTTAATATTAATTGTACTAATAATTCCTATCTAAGAACATTCAATGGACTATACCTTTGCATGGGAAACCTAGCATCAGTGATAATGAAAATGTTGAAGGAGAGTTAAAATAGGGAAATGAAAAAATTGCTTACCACAAGGGAGATGATAAGGTTCAGACCAGAAGGGGACAGATCAATAGTAGGGGAAGGCAGATGGCTTCCCTCTCACTCTTGCTGGTGGTGAGGATTTTTCTTGTGCTCATCACGTGAACATTTCTTTCTTTCCTTTTCTGGACTTAGAAGAACCAGAGAATTTTGTGCAGTGCACTCTTCTTTGACTGACAGATAGGTCGGGAATCAGCGTCCTTCACTAAGACGGTAATTGTCTTTGACACCCTCTATTAACAGCGGTTAATGGCCGGAGACTGATGTGGACACTTGACACAATATTTCCTTGACTTTCATGTTTCCTAAAAGTGTAAGGTGGCTTTTTTATTCTTTGCTTTGCTTGTTAAATCAAATTCCGAACTATAAGATTAGCACATATAATGTATAACTTTAAAGTTCTGTTAATATATAAGTGAGTTGTAAACAAAAAATAGACAAATGGACTTCCTTTATAAGTTAGCATCATATTCCACATCTCTTTGAGAAATGGTAATACATTCAAGTTGGTTTTCCCCTGCTACAGCCATGACAGATGTAATACATTTTTCTACTGTTTTTTTTCTTGAGCCTGGTATAGTCATTTCCAAATGTTTAATATGGGCTCATTTAATGAACCCTATTTGCTGCCCCTACTCAAGATCATGCTAAAGTTTTCCCAAACACATATTTGGACTGACATAATTACAAAGCGAAACTTTGAATTGTAAAGTTATGGGTTAGAACACAGATTATCAGTGAAGTTTGGGAGTCACATGGAATCAATAACTTTCTATGTCAACCAGAAGTTTTTAAAACTAAGGAAGTCTTCATAATGCTGAATCACAGAGTAAACAAACAAACAAACCAAAAGCAGAATTCTAGGTAACTGCAGTAAACATTTTACAAAGTATAGATATTCCACATATTTGAGGCATTTAATGACTGGATATCCAATGTTCGTGCTGCTGGGGGATGAGGGAATATTTGAGAAGTAATATCTTCCAGAGAAATAAATGTTTTAAGTAACCATATTAAAAACAAGTAAATTTACAAACTTTAAGCCTCTGTAATAATTGTCTAAAGCAAAATAGACTTTCAGAAACCAGGAGGCAAACATTCAAGCTATTACTTCTGCTAAACTAGTTGAGGAAAATTAAGCCTAATGAGTATAAAATTAGACATCAATAACAGAGATGCTAAATTTAAAAAATACATTTTTTTTAAGAATAAGAGGTAAAATGTACATACTTTGCCTTCAAAGAGTAAGTTCAGCTTTTTAAGCACTTCTGTTTTCTCTTTTCTTTTCTTTTCTTTTTTTAAAATACTCTTTGAGTTATAAAAGCCTCTGGAATATGATGACTCTACTAGAATCAGGATTCTGGGTTTCAGGCTGGGCAAGTGTGAGTAACAACTCACGAACAGTTCTATATCTTTGAGTGCTTTATCTTGCGCTAGAATTGGTATAAGTAGTTGGTAGGAACTAAATTAGGAAGAAAATATGAAAAGAGAATGAAACTCTTCCTGAAATCTCTCTACAATTCCAAGTAAAAAGAAGTTCATTGATTTTTTTTCCCTTGCCATTTTAATGTAGGAAATACAACACTGGCAGTTAAGTGTACTGATTCTGGACATACAATGAAATGATATGAATCCTAGCTTCTCTTAATAACTCTCTAGTTTTAGGTAATTTATTGAAATTTTTTGATCTACAGTTTACCCATTTTAAAGTGGAAGAAATAATAGTGCCTGCTTTGTAATATTGTTAAATGAGGTTAAGTAGGAAAATACTTAGCAAAATATCTAGCACATCGTAAATGCTCAATGAATATTATCTGATATTTGCTATTAATAACACTATTGTGTAAAATTTTCAGCAGATTCTTCCTCATCTCCTCTGGATTAATTTCCTCTCACTCCTTAACCACTTGGAGTCTTGATTCTCTCCCATAGTTTTAATATTTTTTCAATTCTTCTTTCATCCCCTATTTTCTTTGCTGACTTGACTCTCTTTTACATCTATTTGTTTCATGCCTTGTTTCCACATTCAGTCCCCCCTCTAGTTGCAAGCTGTCCTTAGGTGAGCAACTACCCATGTAGCCCCAATCCTTCTCCAATAGGAACAGCCTATTCTTTCTCCTTCTCCACCTTGTATGGGTTTGAAATAATTTTATGTGCTGCTGGTAGTTAGGAATCCATAATACACATAAATTCATAGATAGAACCACCTAGAAGAGAGAAGAGGATCCTTGACATGCAAATAACTAGGGATACAAAAGATGTATGGTTTATTCAATTATGCTATAACAACAATAACAATAAAACCCAAAGCTTAAAGCAGTAAATTTTAATTTATTTCTTGTTCAGATTTCATAGCCATCTTGGATAGCAGAGAGCTCTGCTTGACATTGTTTTTAATCAGGGATCCAGGCTGACGAAGCATCCACATTTGAAACATCATCTGTTACCATGTATAGAATAAGAGAATGGTCATCACCTAGAAGTAACACAAGACACTTCAGCTTACATTTTATTAATGAGAGCAAGGCACATGTCCATGCCTAACTGCAAGAGAACTTAGAAGTTATATCCTACATCCATCTATAATAATAGTGACCAGCCCTAATGATTATAAAATTATAAACCAATGTAATAGACTATCAGCTTCTAATAGCATAAAATGTATTTCATGAATTTTTATATTCACCCTTTCAGAAAACTTGCCCATGTTAGCTATACAACAAATGTTTTTATAATGAGTAAATAAATGAGGTCATATATTCTATTATAAAAATGGATCCAATGTTGATTATGCTAACAGATATGATATGTCATGCTAATAGAATTAAAAGTTTTAGAAGAGATTATTTAGAATGTTTTTTCACATATTCCTTTGTTTTTAAATTTTTAAAAATTAAAATTCTTTAATTCCACCCTTGAGATTATTAAAGTTTTCTCTGCACTGTGATATAAAGCACTCTTGGGACTTTGCCACAGCTTGCCATTGAGATCGTCTGAAATTCCTCTAGATTTAAATTACTTGACCTGATAAAGAACACTTACATTCAAAGCTGTTAATCATGTGCACTATAATATTATGAAGGCATTTAATATTTTTTCCCTGTAGGATATTAGGTGTCATGTTAGCACACTGTGATCATTACTTTAAGTTCATGTTTTAATTCTCTTCTCTCCCTACCGATGCACACCTCCTTCACTTGTAACATAACCTTTGTCTGTCTATTTCTGTTTCTGGGGAAAATTATTGCATAGCAGAAATACTGAATTTCTACTATGGCTTCATTCCAATGAGTTTCAGATTTATATACTGGACCTGGTTACATGAGTTATGAATGAATGGAAACATATTAAAAGTACCATGAATGGATGTTTAAAATTATTAATATTAAGTATTGGTGAAGAGCAATTACTGCACTATGACAAGAAGCTTCCTGATTTAGGATTCCTGAATATTTCTAAGCCATGAGGAAATAAGGAATGTAATGAAAGAGAAAGAAAATCAAAACACTTTTCTTAATTATGTATTAACAAAACCAATATTATTATAGAAAATTTTAAATGATCACTTTTATAAATGTAGATTTGTCTATGATAATATATGCTCAAACACTTTATTTTGTTTTCTTAATAGTTATACTTGATATGCCAGTTACTTCATTTCTTATCCTTTGTGAGTAATCAGGCTAAAAACAAAGACAGCTAAAATTTAAAGAATACTTGCAATTTTTTTCTCTTTATAAGCCTATAGATAAGGAATAGTCAATTCAGAACAGGAAAAAAAAAAAGGAAAATAAAATGTTTCCCTTTTCCTTAAGTTCTCTTCTCCATTCATCAAATACCAGATCCTTTCTTTTTCTTCATACTGGAGTCTTTCACTCTTCCCACCTCTCATAAAAAAAAGAAAAAATTACACTCTCCCCATTGAAACTTTGATGATCTATTTTTTTCCTCCTTCTCCCTGTAGATTCTCCTCCCCAATGTGTTTGAAAATCTAAATCACAACATATTGTGATGGCTGGTGCTGCCTTCAGCTGTTATTCTTTCCTTACATAAATTTTATGAGGAACATTTGTAATTTTAGTCTAAATAAGAAAAAGATAAAAATATTTCAATTTTGAATGTTTGTAATTCTCTGATTTCTAAGAATTAGGCTTGTTACTTGCAGGTGAAGGCTCCAAGAGTTTCATGATTCTGAGTCGCCCAGGAACCAGGGAAAAGAACTATGAAGAAGGCAGAAGCTATGTGGATCTATGTAATGAAGAACTAAACCAGAGAGGAAAGAGAAAGGAGATTTTTGAAAAGCTTATAGTAGAGCAGCTGCTCTACTGTGTGTGTATGTATGTGTGTGTGTATGTGTGTGTAGAGGGGTGAGGGGAGAGAGAGAGAGAGAGAGAGAAGAGAGAAGAGAAAAAAGAAAGGGAAAGGTTATCAGGAATCAAAGAATGGACTTCACTAAAGATTCTTAAGATATTTAAAGATAATAATGAAAAATTGTGAAAAATTTTATACCAATAATTTTTACATTTGCATTTCTGTAGTAGTAGAAATGCTGAGCCATGTTTTTAAATTTACTAAGTAACCACAGTTAATTTTCCTAAGTTGATATATTTTTTACACTTCCATCAGCTACATATGAAAGTTCTACTTGCTACATATCCTTGCAACAATTTAGTGTTGTCAATATTTCTAATTTTACCTATTTAGATGGGTATGTACAGGTTTAGTATTGTGACTTTAATTTGTGCTTCCTTGATTTTAATAAAGTAGAGTGACTTTTCATACATTTATTGGTAATTCGGATAGTTTTTCTGTGAAATGCTAATTTTTGTCTCTTGTCTATTATTTAACTAATCCTTATTTTACTTAATAAGGGCCCCAAAGAGCAAGAGTAGTGATGCTGGCAAGTCGAATATGCCAAAGAGAAGTTATAAAGTGCTTCCTTTAAGTGAAAAGGTAAAATTCTTGACTTAATAAGGAAAGAAAAACATTACGTGCTAATGCTGCTAATATCTACAGAAAGAAAATTCCTCTATTATAAAATTATAAAAAAAGGAAAAAGAATTTTGTGCTAGTTTTACTGTTGAATCTCAAACTATGAGGGTTATGGCCACAGTGTATGATAAGTGCTTAGTTAAGATGAAAAAGGCATGAAATTTGTGGGCAGAAGACATAAACAGAAAATGTGTTCCGCTGAACAGCAATGTGTTGTGCCAGAAAGCATTGAGCATATACAAAGCCTTCAGCAAGGGATCCCCTGAAACAAGTAACATTAAGCCATTCACATCCACTGGGGGTCTTGGAATATATCCTCCATCGATAAGGAAGGACTACTGTATTCTTAATACAAGTTCCTTGTGAGTTATAGTCAATATTACTAATATCTTTTCTATCTTCGTGGATTGCCTTTTCATTCCCCAAGTTGTGTCTTCTGATAAATAGAAGTTTCTAATTTTAATGTAGTTCATTTTGTCAGTGATTTTATTTAGTTAATGTATTTTACATACTGTTTAGGAAATGTTTGCCTATCCCAAGGTCATTAAAGCTTTTTATATTAAAACAATTTTTGATCTAAAAACCACATTGAATTAATTTTTGTTTATGATATGAGAAGGGACCAATATTAATATTTCATCCATATTGATTAGATTTTTTTTTCTGACTGCTCTGCAGTGCCACCATAGAAATAAATTAAGTGCCCACATATGTATGAGATTATTTCTGGACACTACTTTATTTCATTGGTCTGTTTCTATACTGGTGGAATTATCACAGCACCTTTATTATCATATGTTTATAATAAAACATTGCATTGCATAGTTTAACTGCTATAACAAATTTTCTTCCTCAAAATTGTCTTGACTATTATTTCTATATTTTTATATAAATCTAAGAGTTAGCCTTTTAATTTCTCTGATTAAAAAAGCTGAAGACTTTGCTTGGAGATATGGAAAAGCAAAATTTTTTGTTGTTACTAAATCTTCCAACTCTTAAACATTATAGTGCCCTCCGTTTATTTAGTTTTCTCTAATTTTAAAAGATGTTTCGTAATAGTGGCCTGACACCACTTTTGGTAAAATCATTCCAGGTATGTGACTAGGGATTACTACACTTTCCTAGAAGGGCTGAGTTGATGCTGAGGCATAAAGTATGAGTAAGAGTCCTCTGGACAATGGATGGAGTGGAATGAGGTGAACTGTGGGAGGGATTCAAGCCACTAATAGGGCTTGAAGAGGAGGGAGATTGTGGCAAATTAGGAAACTGAAAGGGCTTTAATATGACTCAAAAGTAGTTCAGTATGGTTGGTTATACTGATATACATTATCTGAATATAATTTTTCAAATTTTCATGATTATTGCTTGTCATGAAAACTGTTATCTTAGAGAGCAAAATAATAATCTTAATTTTTTTCAATGTTTAAGTTATTCTATGAGAGCTCTGTTACTGTTACCAAACAGAAAAGTTTGTCCACCCAGCACTAGCAGAGCCAAACACTAAACACTGAGGATTGCAGGGGAGAAAGGTTGGTTATTTTATTATGAGTGGCACCACCCAGGAGAACTGGGAAGCTACTGCTCAAAAGCCCAAACTCCTAGATCTGGGGTTTGGGGCAGGCTTTTAAGAATATAAGTGGAAGAGGTATGCAGAAGCACTGGTGAGACAAATTTAATTAAAGGACTTTGGAGTTTGGCCATTT
This sequence comes from Pteropus alecto, assembly GCF_000325575.1. Taxonomy (NCBI): domain Eukaryota; kingdom Metazoa; phylum Chordata; class Mammalia; order Chiroptera; family Pteropodidae; genus Pteropus; species Pteropus alecto. Next base: position 23,840,369 of record NW_006438113.1, on the reverse strand, counting down.
ATGGAAAGGGGCGTCAACACCAGTTCTTCCTGGAAAATGAACTCTTGCTTCTGAAAGTTTTCCAGTCTTCAAGTTCTAGTTATATCCCTGTCCTTTGGTTCCATGGGGTTTCAGAGGCAGCTGGAGCACACAGTTCTCTCTGGTCATGCTTCTGCTGCATGACTTACAGTTTTGGTTTGTTATCCCTGAAAAGCAACTCAGTGCATTGTTAAACAGTATAGGATCATGTGGAGCTGGTTCTGCAGTTACGGTGCTAAGGGATATATTTAGGCATTTTCTTATATAAAACAAAAAGAAAAAAAGAAAAGAATGTATTGTTAGTTTGCTAAGTTAAATGGTAACTTTGTGAGCCCTGATACACTTAATGTATTTTTCTAAGTCTTCAATTTACCTAGAGAGAGACTTTAGGTCTTGTGATAAGAGACTAACTTAATATCATGTAATATGTAAATACATAGCACTAGCAAAAATAAAACATATTTAAATATAAGCTGCATTAATAAAAACAGAATTTAAAGCCTTTAAAGCTATAGAACATGAAGTAGCCTTGGGAATATATCTAAAAGTATGTAGAAACATTAAGAAGTTTGAACTAGATTGAGAAATTGTATTAATTGTAATGATGAGAAATTGTAAACTCTTGCTAAACTTACATCACATAACTGCTCATCTTTTTCATTACTTTGAAAAAAAGGAAATAATGGTTTTCTGCAAAATAAGAACAATTGATGAAGAAAATAGATGTGGATTCAGGAAGATAAGAACAATACTTTAAAAGAATTGACAAAATAAGACAAACAAAAAAATGCCTGCCTTAGTCTTCAGTGTGAGCACGCACAACTGTAGGAACCAAAATTACATAAATGAGACAGTGCATGAGGAGCAGGCCTGGGTCCTAGCTTGGCGATGACAGATACTAACATGAGTAAGGCAAGCGTGAGATATTTCAGATTAAAAATATTTTAAAAGAAATAATAAGTAATAAAAAGTACTCTGCCATGTATGAAATAGAAAATGTCTTAGTGATATGTTTATGGGAAGTAAGCTGCTGCTAAGAGAAAAGCCATTTATTTTTAATAAGTATTTGGTATCGTGATATAAGTGTTCTGTATCTTAATAGCACAGGGTCACTGGTTTGATTTCACACAGGTCAACAGTCATTGAAAAGCATTATGGTTGTTCCAGATTCTGTGAATTGCTGCAGCAGCTGACATTCTGTTTTCATCAAATACTCTAAGCAGATGGCAGTACTGTTTGATGAAATGAAATGAATTTGGGATTAGGAGATGAATCCTAGTGGCAGCTCTGTTGCAAATTAGCTGTTTGGCCTTGGGCAAGCCACATGGATTCTCTAGACCTTTTAAACTGTGAAACAAGGAAATTTCTTGTGAATTTTTAAGTGTAAAATTAAGAAACTCAATTGCAAATTGTATTTATGTATCCACATAATGTAAGTACAATTAGTAGGGCCAAGAAATGAGTTATGATCTCAAAGTACTCTTTTTAAACACACGTTGAGGCCATTCTTGTGTTAAGTGGATTTCAGAGGAAGGAACAATGAGAAAATGGAGCAACACACTGCCTTGATGAGAACAATCTAATTGTAACCTATGTTACCTGACAAGTCTTAGTTGAAGATTGATGTGCCCTCTAGTTTCAAAATCTTCTCTCATCATTCAAAAACTGGTGTTTTCAGCATTCCATCACTTGAGCCAAGCTCACATTTATACTTCAAAAAGCCTGCAAATGGATGCCTATCCTCCTCTGCTTATACCAGCCAAACACAGGGTACAGACAAAAGCTCAAGCCCAGTTGGAGTGTGAAGCCCTTTCCAGAAAATGAAGTGAGAACATGTTCAGTCTGTACGCCTATGTTAAATATGTCAACAGACCCGTACCAGTTAAAGTTTATCACCATTTTACTTATACTCTCTTTTTTCCAGTTAAACTGACTTCACTGCCTGGCTCTATTTTCCAGTTAAACTGACTTCACTGCCTAGAAACTCTTGTTGAGAATTAACCACTAAAATAAATTCTTCCAGAGTAACTTTCTCAATTTTTAGTTGACTCTAAGATATGAGTGCTAGAGGTAGACTACTTTTTTTCTTATTGTAGAGAGTCATCAATTCAACTGTAAATCTCATCTAAGAGAAGCACTGAGAGACTGAAGCACATATAAACAATATTAAAAAGAAATAAGAAAAAGAAAGCCATAAAAAGACATTTCACATTGTTCTCATTCAAGGTAAACAGCTAGTCTTGGCAGCTTTTCTCAGAAGTACCAGCTCGGGGTCTTCTATAAGATTTTTAAAAATTATTTTTATTTCTACATGAAAGATACATATCAATTATTTTCAGTTAGGCACCTGGATTTATCAAACATACTACTGGAGTTATTGAAATAATGTCTCAGAAAACCATAATCAAATACACTTCAAACTAGTGTTTGCCAAACATTAGCCATCCTTAATATGACTTCCAAAAAATTTCTGAAAATGCCTGTAAGGTATCACAAAAAGGCCAGTAAAGAAAAAAAGAATAGGAAGAGTGAGGTTATATGTAGTCACTCAGCCATGATTTTTTTTTTCCTATGAAAGATAGATTTGCTGAGGATCCATATCTCTGTAATTGTTTTTTATAATGGAGAAATCTAAAATTCTATTGGTTGCTCTTAAATAGTTTCCTACACAACCTTGCCCATTTCTTTTCTACCTTTCAAATGCTCAGTACAATGTCAAACTTAATGCAGGCTTTGACAGTGGTCCATATAGCTTCTCCAATTAAGTATAATTCTTTCTACTCAAGGAAATTTAAAAAACAAAGATCTGGACCAACATTAACAAACAAAAGTATCACAGTCTTTTCTATAATTATAAAAACTTTAAATTTAGATGATAAACAATAGTCATTACATAAATCCAATATAATGAGAGAGATATAGTCATTACATTTTAAAAATTTAATTGCATAAGAAAATGTTCATTATATTTTAAAATAATGACATGCAATATTATACAATCTTATTTTTATAATACTATATGGATAATATATCCTTTATGTAATAGGGCATGTATTTAGCAGAAATTTAAAAATCAATAATAATATTAATAGTAGTTATATTAAACTCTGATGTTGTGAATAATTTGGGATTTTTCCTTATTTTATCTTCTAAGTTTTCTATCATTTTATGTATTAATTTTAGAATTAAAAAAATTAAAAAATAATAATAAGAGTCTCTGAGGCACCAGATAGGCCAGGTGTTTCAGGTCTCTGCCAAGTACATTTTATCTGCGCTGGCTTCTGAAAAAAGTTGGTTTTTTAAAAATGCAGATTCCAAGGCCCTGCCACAGGCCCATTTTTAATGATGGATACCGGCAACTAATAATTTAGCAAAAACATCATAAGATTCTGGAGATCAACAATATATGGAAAGCCAAGTCTAAGTAACAAAGGCAGATGTTTAATGTCTCAATCATTGAACAGCTTTGCTGGCATGGGCTTTAGATGTCATCTATTAGAAATGCCTATTTTGTATAAGCCCCAAAGCTGCATAGCTTCTGATACAGACAGAACAAGAACCTTGGGAACCTGACTTCTAGCACTCTTCTGGCTCCCCAGTATGCTGCTGCCAGAACCAAAGACCTGGGCAGTTATGACCTCTTAGAGATTCTTTACAATCTGGCTTCTTTTTTGCCAACGTCTGCATCTATTCTCTGTTGGAGAATGGATAAAGTCATCAACTCGGAGCATTTTAAGCAGCTACCAGCTATCACACAATAACTCTTAGAATTGCTGCCTGCGTGAGTCAAATCTATTCACCCAGAGGTGCAAAGACGCTGGAATCTTTTCTCTTGCTTTATGGACTGTATTTCACAGACTTTTGAGACCCTGCTAAAAGTAGAATGTAAAATGATTGAAAAGTAACTTTTTAAAATGTATTATTTATGCATGAGAATGCATACTTTGAGAGATAAAAAGTGGATCAAAAGTCTGAAAATTAAATATGTAAATTTTTAAAATTTAAAAAATTATTTCCATCATTATTATTGATTATTATTATTATTTTATCAATATTAAGTAGAACAACATGACCATAATAGACAGGCTGAGGGAAAGATGAAAATTTTTCAAAGAGGAGAAACCTACAGTGACTTTTAATTTAAATTTCTTTAAACGAGAATTTCTGTTTTGTAATTTCAGTTTGAATTTAATTTTATGTACTATAAGTAGGCAAGACTTGTGCTCTATGATTTAAGCAGTTGATCTATTTTGATATACTATCTTTCCTCAGGCTGGAATGGGAGACTCTAGAGCTTAGAGTCTCCATATGACATAACCTGGCTTAGTTCTGCAGCTTTAGGCAAATGTATATTATACTCATTTTGCAGATAAACACATTAAAACTTAGAAAAAGAGTGGGGATCTTTTCATTTAAGTAAATTAATGAGTTCAGTGTGAAGACCCAGAACCCATTCTTCCTGGCTTCTCTCGAATTATGTTGGTAGATATTTTTATACTTAGATAGCTTTAAAAAAACAGAAACACCACCAGAAAAGTAGAAGCCAATAGTGTTGGGGACATTTTGTCAGGAAACAGGGTATATAGATAAAATCTTAAATGATTCAAGTTCCTCTCTCTCAACAATGAACCTTTGTACAGGCAACATATAGGGCAATGTAGGCATGTTCTCCTCTGGGCTATGCAAATAATAGGAAACTATGTAGAGATCATTTATGCCAGGAAGATAACAGGTAAGAACTTAAACTGATAACATGTGAGCAGCAGCAAGCTAATGTTTCCTCTAGGCTCCCAATTTTAGCCAGGCTGATTGTAAAGAGAATCTAATTGAAATAGGATGAGAAATCTGAGCAAGAATTATACTTACATACATATTGGAGTTATGTACAAAGGAAAATCTCTTTCAGAATTTTAATCAAAATTATTTTATTTGTTCTAATATTATTCAAGACAGTGCTTTCTGTTTTGGGGTGTATGCCTACTTTGCTACATTATTGCTCTCTTTGGGATATTAAGGTTTCTGATGGCTGAAAGAAGAAATGGCTGACTGGAAATTGGCAAAATATAATCACATAAACGGAAATTTAAAATTTCTAATAAATTCCAAAGATATCAGGTCTCCTAACAAAAAAGGAAAGAAAGAATACTAATGGAGATATTATATTAATATGAGTATATATGTATACATATGTATATATAGTTGAACAAAATATCTATTAACAATTTGATTTTTAATTCATTCTCAAATATTGATTGCGTACTTTGTATATTCCTTTTATAGTGCTCTACACAGATTAACCATGATAAACAGAACAGACAAAAATCCTTATGTTCATGGAAATTACAGTCTAAGAAGGATGTCAGAAAAGAAAGAATCTTACAAATAAATAATGGTGAAATTTAGTAAGTGCAATGAAGAGAAAACATTATTTGTTGTGAGAAATTTTAAGAGGTCTACTAAATTTAGGTTGAGAATTAAAGAAGTTTCCTAAATGATGACTAGGAATTGCTTTTTTAGAAATCCCATGAGTGTGTGTGTATTTCAGGAAGGAGGATAAATCAGAGCATGTGAGTCAGAGAAAACTGTATTGCCTGAGATAGGAAACTTATCATTTGGAGAAACCAAACAGCAAACAAATGAACAAACAAAAACAAAACGAAAAATGAACTTGGAACACAGTCAGTAAAAAATAACAATATAGGCAGTCACCACATTGTGTAAAATCTTAAGGATTTTTAAATACATGATCTTGAATGTGATAAGAAGAATTTGACTTTGGGTGTTGAACAGAAAATATAATATATAGATGATGTATTATTGGATTGCACATTTGAAACCTATATAATTTTATTAACAAATGTCACATCAATAAATTTAAAAAGAAGATATTGATGATTTTTATATAAGGATGATTTAATTAATATGTCAGCTAATGATACTAGTACATAGAAATTATTAAATATTAATTCATCCAAACCAATAAAAATCTAATAAACTGCATAGCCACCTCAAAAATAGTACTCACCATGGTAAGAGGAACTTACCCTAACCCAGAAAACAGTTTCAGTAATAGCTATGTTAGTTGGTCTCATCTTGTCTCAGAAAGCTTCCTGGCTTTGACTTACCAATCACATGTGTAAATTACATTGTCATTGTGCTCATTATAACAGATCTCTTACACTGGGGAGATTTCTGCAGAAAAAAAAAATTCTATTATTAAACATTTTACAAAATCAGCCTTTTCAAAAATTCTTTGTAATAGCTATCATTCACAAAAGTCCACTCGATTATCATTTTCTCCACTTTCTATATGCCTTTCTATATAGCCACGAAATCATCCTTCTTGGAAAGTTCTGAGAACACTCTTGAACATATCAGAAAGATATGAAGATCTCTGCAAACAAGAAGATAGATGACACAGTCCCTACCACAAGTTCTTCCAGTGAATTCTGTCAATGGAAAAAATTACACTTCATTTTTTCAAACCTTTGTTAAATAAACATTCTGAAAGCTACTTCTGTTTTACTCAAAGTCTGTAATAGAATAACTATAAAATATGGTTTGTACACGTTTGCAGCTGAATAGTTTTATCAACCTGCTTTGCACCAATAGCATTTTTAGAGTCCAACAGGGTCCTGCCCTTTGTACACTGTCATTTTCTGTCCAATATAGCAGTGTCTCTGCTGAAATAGTTTTCTCAAGAACTCTGGAGATCTGCAATGTGCTTCTGTTTTCACTTCGTTGCACCAAAGATCACATCCACATTTTTTCCCTGATAATCCCATCTCCATCTTTAGTGCCTTTTGAAATGACCGAAGGGCAATACCCTTGGTTCCTAGAGACTTTATGCTTTGAAATATGCTTAATCTCTTGAAAGGACCTCTGTGTGACTGAATATAGTGACTCGTTGATATTTTTGTGGTTTTAGCAAAAGGTGTTATAGACATACCCTTTTTACCTATGCCACATTTTCAAAAGCAATTTCTTAATTTTAATAGCTTTTGCCATGTTGAGAGACTGAGAGTTTTCTAACCATCACACCCTGAGTTCTTCTCATTTAATAGTTTTCCCTCAACCTCTTTCTTTTCACATTTTATTATAAATAGCAAGAGACAATCAGGGTGGCATTTTCAACACCTTGCTTAGAAATCTCCTTAGCTATATAACAGGTTCAGTACTTAAGCTCTGCTTCCCATATGGCTTCAGGAGATCATTTTACTATGTTTCCTGTCACTATATAACAAAATATGTTCAAAAAATATGTTCCTCCCTTCCTTTTGAGTCCTCACTGGCAGTATCTCCCAAGTCCATATTTCTTCTAACAGTTGTTTTAGGCAATTTAGGTTTTATCATGCTCCTCAAAACTGTTTCAGCCTCTGCCTACTGCCAATTCCAAAACTGCTCTCATTTTTAGATATTTAACAAAAGCATCCACTTCCAGGCATTAAAATCTGTATCAGTTATATATTTTCGCATAATAATTACCACAAACTTTACAGTTTAAAACAAAATAAATTTATTATCTCACAATTTCTATGGGTTTATAGCCTGAGCACAACTTAACTGGGTCCTCTGCTTCAGTAACTCACAAGTCTGCAATCAAGGTGTCAGCAAGGACTATGGTTCCATTTGAGATGATAATTTTCCTACCAAGTTTATATGGTTGTTGGCTGAATTATGGTCCTTTCAGTTGTAAAAATGAGGTCCTCAGCTTCCACAAAGAACTGTCAACCCACTGTTCTTTGTTATGTGGTCCTCCCAAAGTATGGCTGCTTTCTTTATCAAGCCCATAAGGAAAGCAAGACTCTAAAGCAAGTCTACTAGTAGGATGGAGACTTATATGAAGTAATGTGACATCTCATCACTTTTGCCATATTTTTTTTGGTTAGCAGTAAGTCACACTCTAAAAGAGATTATACAAGAGAAGAAAAAGTAGGTGGTAGAGACCACGAGGGCTACCTTAAATTCTGTTCACCACATAGATGTTCAATGTAGATATTAATATCTCTTTAAGTATCAGGAAAACAAGGGAGTAAATAGTTCAAGTAGTTATTAGCACAGTCACTATTCAGATTCCATTTTGTATGATTCCAAAACACACTTAATTGCTGCACTTAATGTTAAGAATAGCTTGACCTTTTTGAGTTCCAAGTTTCACCAATGTAAAGTGATGAAAATATTACTTATATTATCGGCTATTATTAAAATTAAATGAGATTCAGTCAATGTACCTGGCCAGAGTAGAGCTCTGCTAAAAATGTTAATAATTATTATAATTGGCATAATTTTAAAAGTTTCTTTACTAAGTCTGTATCAAGAATCTGGTTCTCTTTTCTTGAATCAATTGTCAACCTTGAATTTATAATTTTTGCATGGCCTTTCATCACTGGATATCCTGGCTCTCTTTCACCACGTGTGAGAATAGAATGTACGTAGCCTTCTCTCTTAGTTCTCCACTCCCAGAGTTACAAGGAGAGGAACCCCATTTAAGTATGTGACTAAAACAAGGCAGAAGAGTGTGACCTGTTGAAAAAATTGTTGGACATTTCTTCAGTGGTTCTGTCTCCTTGTTATATTGGCTCTAAAAGCATTAGATGCTGAACTACTTTGAGAATCAAGTCTGAAAAAGGCCATGGGGGAAACAAACAAACAAAAACAAATCTCACTTCCAAAGTTTTCAAAGTACATCATAGTTCTGATGAAATCCAGACTGAGTGATAATAAAAAACTCAGCCGAAAGTTGTTAAATAAGTAGGAAAAAGTGTTTCCTTTAAATTCAAAATTCTTAATCTACGTCCATGCCACCCTGAACACGCCTGATCCCATCTGATCTTGGAAGCATTTAGGGTCGGGCCTAGTTAGTACTTGGATGAGAGACCACCTAGGAAGACTGGGTGCTGTAGGTGTAAAAATAAATAAAATAAATCCAAAATTCTTAAGGCTTAAGAAATATCTACCAAAGTCCGTTTTATAGTAATTTAGCCCAAATTAGTCAAAAGCAGTTAATTTTATAGAAACCATTTATTTAACAATAAACATTCAATATCTACTATATGAAAAGTACTTTGTTGAAAGTAAGAGGTTCAAAAGTCCTAAGTCAGTTTCTGGCTCCAAGAAGTTTAGTTTCATATAGAGTAGAAATAGAATATATTAATAACTTTAATATAAACTAGATTAGATAAGTGCTATAAAAATACCACAGTTAAAATGCTAGTGGAGCTTAGAAAAAGATGAGGTTACTTCTGGCTAGACAAACAGACGGTATTTAAGCTGTAGTAAAGAATGGGTAAATTATAGCATGTGAGGGTGAAGGGAAATGAAGATTGAGGGGACTTACAAATCATTTCTCAGAGATGGGGAAAAATAGGTTGTGTACAGAGACAAGCAAGTAGTTCAGTTTGACTAGAACTTAAACTATGAGAATAAGAGTTGGGAGATATAAGATGAATGGGGATATATTTTTAAAACATGAATTGCCAGGTTAGGGTGCTCAGATCCTAATGTATAAGAGAGATGGATTCAATTGAACTTTGTTGTTGTTTGTTTGTTTTGTTTTTAATATATCTGATGGAATTATGTATCTGCGTAGGAAGATAAACCTGGCAGTGAGGTTCAGAATGGATTAGAGGCCATGACTGATAATAGAAAAACCTCTCAACAAAAACACTTTTAATATTTTATGTGAGAGTTAAAGAGGATCTGAAATATGAAGATGGCAGGCAATGGAAATTGCAGACTGGGAGTGATTTTAACAATATCAAAGAGACTGAATAAAGAGGATAAAGAAGGAGATAAATTCAAGAATGATTTGAATCATGGAAACCTGTATAATTAGGAGATAGATGCTGATCTTATCTGAAATAATGAAGTCATGATAATAAATAGAGTGAAATTTTGTTTTATTTTTTTCCCAGAGAAACGAGGATGAATATTCAGTATTATACATGTACAGTTTGAGTTGCATGTCACACAGAGCATTGAGGACATCCCAGGGCTGTAGTATGTGTAAGGTTGGAATTCTCAGGAGAGATCTTGTCGAGGATGTGAATACTATTAACATGAAAGGAAGCTTGAAATTGTGAGTGTATAACACTGAATGAAATTAGAAGTGATCTTCATGGCAGCAATGGTGAATATAGAAAAAGAAAAACAAGGCAAGAAACTTAGAAATGCCTATATTTTAGAAGTGGGTGAATGTAGACAGGCCAGAAACAGAATAAGAGTAGAAGAAAACAAATATGAATCACAAGGAAAACAGAGTTAGGAGTGTCCAGGAAGCACAGGAATTCATCAAATGTTTGAACACTATTAGTATATAAAAGACAAAAAAAAGTTATTTTTGTTTGTTGGTTTGTGTTTTATTTTACAATGAATTCTATTGATGCACTAAAGGGTTTCACAATATAATAAACTATGAATGAATTTATATACAAGTATATTAAAGCTATCAATTTTGGAATGGCCTCCAAGGCTGTATGGTTCTCTTAAATCATACATACCTATAAAATAAAATGGTCTTTAAGTACATACACCTATACTATTTCCAAATATTGTCATTATCTTCTTACCAAATTCTTTGGTATTCTAACAGTCTTTTTAGTTTTCCAAATACAGTCATATCATTTTCAAGTAAAGATACATTTGCTTTTTCTGCCCTCAGTATTTATATTTTTATTGCTATGCATTAGCTAGAAATTTCTAAACAATTTTTAATAGCAACAAGGACAGTGACCATCTAAGACTTCTTTCTACTTTGAAGGGGAATGGTCTAATAAATTACCATTAAAGTTAATTAATGTAGGATTTTCTGTGGAAAGTCTTTACCATATCTTAGTAAATTTTCTTCTAGAATTTATTCTAGTAAAAGGAATTTTTTAGAGTATTTAAATCTTAAAAATCCTCTTGAGATCTCTAATGTTATTTTATATCATCATATGATGAGAGGAAAATTTGAGGCATTTTGGTATGCTTA
>NW_006438113.1:23762439-23829328 GCF_000325575.1 Pteropus alecto | reverse complement strand
ATACTTCTTTTCCTCAAATAAATAAGAACACAGCAGAATATGAAAATCAAGAAAGTCAGTGATATGCTCTTGGGTTTCAAAAATTCAATCCTTTAAGGATTCGGGGTAAAAACAAATTTGGAAAAATAATAGATGAAGAGGCAAGCTACCTCATTTCCATGTTAAATCAAAATTCTCAATAATAAAGGAAATCATAAACTTGGGAGGAAACACAGAATTGTGTCCCCATACCCTGACTTATCCTATGCTTGGGCCAATTTGTTTATGTGTTTGAGGACAGAGAGGAGGCTGAAGGGCAGCAAGACATTGAAGTTCTTATTATTCCCGAGCAGAGGCTATCTGTGTCTTTCCTGAGAAAACAACAGGAGTGCAGATTTCCCCTTTGCACAGGCTGCAGGGCAGTAGGTTAGTGTGGTAGGAAGCCTCTGAGAGGACCTCCAAAGGCCCATGATGCTGAAAATCACGCCTATCTTCTTAAGTGTGGGCTGGACCTAATAACTTCCTTCTATTAAATAAAATATGACAAAATTACTAAGATGTCATTTCTGAGATTATTCCTTCCATCTTGCCAGCTGTTTCCTTTCTCTGTCTTGGAGCCCTCACTTTGAAGGAAGCAAGCTGTCATGTGAGTCGTCCTGTGGAGGAACCCAGAAGAAAAAGAATTGGTCTGGCCAATGACAAGTGAAGACCCAAGGTCTGCCAACAGCCGTATGAGATGGCTTAAGATAACTGCAGCCTTACAGGATATCTTCCTTGCAGCTTTATGAGAGACCCTGAAACAGAAAACCAGCTAAACTTGGATTTCTAATCCAATGTGAAATATAGTTGTTTTAATCTACTAAATTTCAAGGTGATTTTTTTTTTTTTTAACAAAGCAATAGAAAACTCATATAGATATCATTATGTGAGGTGTTTCTTCAGATAAATTTGAGACTGGCTCTCATCCCAGTGCAGATATAGTAGAATAATATCTCCTTTACTTGTGAATAGCCCTGAGAAGTTCAGTCTTAAAAAGCTGTGTAAAGTTTAATTTAGACCCAGAGTGATATAGGAGGAAGGGAAGCAACCAAATATTTTCTGTACCCTTGAGAGTGGAATGACATTTACTAAGAGAAAGCTGAAACGTCAGAAGCCTTGCTGTAGGTACAAAGGAATGATTTACCAGTAAGTTATTTTGGTAAAAGACTGAGTGCAAAATGGTAAATGCACATCTCAAAGGATTCAGTGTGTTCAGATAACAAAGACTAGCTAGTACTCCTCCCCCACAGACACTATGACACAGAGTCCTCAAATATCTCACCCTCTACAGTCAAGAAACTGGTGAGAATTTAAGTGACTCAGATTAAATTTCTACCATGAGGTGGAACATAGATCTCCAAAAATAATTTGTAAGGATTTTAAACAAACAAGAAACAAGAAAGGAATAACTAAATATTAGTAGGTAAGTTACATTTCACATATATACCAGAATTTGGCTGAGATTCAATATATAAATTTTGAGGGTACACAATTCAATCTATGACAGAGTCATTTTAAAACTGTTATATAAATAGAATTATGTATGATATAACCTTTTGGGATTGACTCTTTTTTTTTTAATTCAGCATGTTCCCTGGGGTTTTATCCAAGTTTTTGTGTGTATCAGTGGCTTGTTCTTTTTTATTGTTGAGAAGTATTTCACAGTATGAATATGCCACATATTATTTAACCATTCAGTATTTGTAGAATATCTGTATTGTTTCCATATTTTAGGTTATTACGAATAAAACTGGACTAGACATTTGTGTACAGGTTTTTATGTGAACATACATTTTTATTTCTCTGGGATAAATGCCCAAGAGAGCAATTGCTGGGTCACATGGTAGTTGCAAGTTCAGCTTTATAAGAAACTACGTCTTTTCCTGAGTGACTGAACCATTTTACATTGCCAGCAGCAATATAGAAGTGATTCAGTTTCTCTGCATCCTTACCAGAATTTGTTGTCACAATTTTTTATTTTAGTCATTCTGATAAGTGTGCAGTGATATTTTCTTGTGATTTTAATTTGCATTTCCCTGATGGCTAATGATGCTAAAAATCATTCAATGTGCCATTTACCATCTGCATATCCTTCTAAGTGAAAACTATGTTCATGTCTTTTGCTCATTTTCTAATTGAAATTGTTCTTTTTTTTTTAATATATTCTAAATACTAGTCTTATGTTGGATATGTGTTTCGCAAATATTTCTCAAAGTCTGCAGCTTGCCTTTAATCTTCTTCATATGGTTATTCCTGGTGTTGTCAGAGGGACTCTCTTTGAGTTGTTATTGGAATTTTAAAGTACATCAAAAACTCTAAAATGTTTCTGAAATATGACAAATTATCAGGATTTACTGAGATCCAGTCAAATATCACAATGCAATATAAGTTATAGATTACAGAAATACTTTTTCAATTTTCTGAAGATGTTCACAGAAAATCATAACAACGGCTAATATTTACAGCGAATTTAGTAAGTACTAAGTACTATCCTAAGCACAGCTGTACATATTTATTTATATAATCCTCCTAAGTGCATTATGTAGTTATTTCTTATTCTCTCCATTTTACAGAAGTGGAAACTGAGTCCTAGAATGATTAACTTTCCTGAAACTTAAATATTGTTACCAGAACATAAGGGGATTTAGGGAGACCAAGAGGGTACCTGGATTATTTTTCTGCTATTGGACTTAAAAGTTCATTTTCAATTGACCTGGTAAAAATTTAATGTCTGATAAGCTGGAATTTTAAAAGTTAATGAGATATTTAGCAGATGCTAGATATTTTACTTGTTTACAAGTAAGCATGTGGATTTTCTTTATCATGTACATAAACTATTTTCTTGGCTTCATTACTTCATTCAACTCATATATATTTTCAGAGTGACTACTGCTGTGTTCATTCTTTCTGTACTTTATTGACCACACGGAACTACCAGAATGTTACTTAAACATTCCGTGGTAACAAACCTCTTAATAAATAGTTATGAAGTTATGGATATTCTTGATTTTGGCTCACATGCAAATACAATCACAGTCTTACATGTGCTAATACAATTTCAGATTGTCTACCCATCTCTTAATATCACCTCCAAGTTAAATAATTCCATTTTATTTTCTAGTTTCTAATTTGTATTGGTTAAGTTAAGAAACTGCAATCCTCAAACTTAAACATTTCCCACTAAACTCCTTGATGTAGATAAAATTATGAAAATTCTAAATGTTTTATTTGGGTTTTTTAACCGATGTTCTACAATTACCTTGGAAGTCAAGAGTTGAGAATAATTGTTTTATTAAATGATGATAGTATTCCTTTTATCTTATAGACTTTGTGTATCTTCTGCAATATTGACATGAATGCGTAAGTGATGATATTTATGAGCAAACCCTTTTAGTGTTGTCTTCAAACAAAAAGTCACTTTTTAAAACAGTACTTTCATGGCTCCTGTGTGTGGAGAGTGCTGATCAGGGCAGAGAAGATGAGATGACAATAAACAGGGAGATGGCTCAAGGACAAAGAGCTAAAGCTTCATCAGACTTACTTGAGATCAGTAGGGAAATGGACTACCAGTATTTTTAAAAATCTATTTAAAGAAAGAGAATTCTTTCTTGGAAATTAGTTTGAAAAGGCACTGTATTAAAACTCTTATATTTGTCTTCTGAAGTATGACAAAGTACCAAAGTCTGTGAATACCCAGCCAAATTCTGCAATGCAAAAGTTACTTTCTGCCTCTAATTAGAACCTAGGAAAAAAGAATCAGATCAGAACTATATCCTCAACCATACAGATTATAGATTATCATGAGATCCTTGGTGAGGCGGAACTAAAGACTGATGCCAAAATTTACTACATATTCTTGAAAGGTCAGTATAAAATAGGTCATGTTTTTAATGATATATTATTGTCACCATGCTCTTCATAAATCATTTTTACATATTCTCAAAACCCCAAATTAGAGTTGTTTCAAGTATTGTCATGCAGAGATGATAGTATCATGTCACCATGGAATCTAGTGTCCAAATAAGGCAAAGTTAGATAAACTAACTTATTTGTGCAATCGTCTCTCAACAAGATTTGATTCTCTCTGTTTTGCTATATTTTAAAGCCTGTCTGTGCTGTGTGTTCAGGATTATATATGGTAGATGTCCTCCTTTGTTGATGCTAGGTTTATACTGTACAAAATTGCTAGGCATTAAGACATATAAAAACATTTTCAATTTTTCTATGGATATATATTATATAGAAATACACAAGCACATATATAATTATAATGTGTTTGACAATCCTTGACTTACAGAAATGTACACTAATTTTCTCATATCAATTAAAAGTATATTATTATTTTCCATAATTATGCCTACCAACACTCAAACATATGTCATCAAACCAATTTTTTGGAATA
The DNA here is from genome assembly GCF_000325575.1 of Pteropus alecto. NCBI lineage: Eukaryota > Metazoa > Chordata > Mammalia > Chiroptera > Pteropodidae > Pteropus > Pteropus alecto. The sequence continues at coordinate 23,824,908 of NW_006438113.1, read as the reverse complement.
AGAACCCTACATTGACTAGAGCAGAAAAAAATTCAACAATTAACAATGAGAAAAGCAAAGCAGGAAAAGATATTCAGTATAATGAATGGATGTCTCTAAAGAGTCAAGATACAAATATGTTCACTTTCTAAGAAAAACGGTCTTACATAAAGTCAAAGTGGTTTTAATGCTCATATATTTATTAAAAATTATTTCTATCAAAAAACTCTCTCTCTCTCTCTCTCATCTCTCTCTCTCCCTCAAAAGATAAAACTTCTTGTATTTGCATCATGGCTTGTTATGTATGGCTAGATTAATGTGTTTAGTAGCTGTATGATTTCAACTCTGTGTACCAAGTAGGGCTCAACAGAGGAAAATCCAATTAAGTTTCAGTGAAATAATTAAGTTATGTTGTTCTTGTGGTTTCAGTATGTTTCCAGGTGCACAATTATTCCACAACTAACTCTAATATACAGGAGGAAAAAAAAACCTCATATTTTGTACCAATACATTGTGGTTAATCAAAAGCAAAGATGTCATTTTGTAGGCCTCTTAAAAATTCAGTTGATAGTTATTTCCCAATTAAGTTTCTTACTACTGAAGATAGCATAATACCTTCAGTTAGATAATATCACTTTTCCTAATATCAAACCCTTGGTTACTTTTGATTTTTATTCTTTTAAATTTGAAATAAAATGTGTGCTCTTTTGTACAATATTTGATCAGTCCACTAGGAGTTACATATTGTACAACCAGTTGGGTTAAATAATACAGCGATCTCCATTCCAGGATTGAGAATCTATTTCTTTTGTTGCTATATAAATAGGTTCTTTGCAGATTGGAAATATTATAACTAAGACATTTAACAACAACCTAACAATAATGAGAATGACTATAATTACAATAAGAACAACATATATAATACCTATAACATGCCAGACACTATTCCAAGCACTGCACTGATGCAATTCATTACTAATTTAATTCTCACAGCAATTCTGTAATGATTAATTATAGTATTATTATTTTACAGATGAGAAAACTAAAGCACAGAGTCAAAATTTTTCCCCAAAGTAAACAGCTCATAAGAAGTAGAACCAGAAATTAAATTTAGGCAATCTAATCCTATTCTGAAATAAGATGTATTTGTTTAGCTCCTTTCATCCAATGAGAGTTAACACCATATTACTCTGATAATAAAATGCCATCAGTTATAATTTGAGTCATTATATTCATAAGAAAATTTTAGGAAAAAATAAGCCAGCACAACTCCTTTGATATCAAATGTGAAACATATCCTGATTTCAGTAATTTTAAAATATTTTTAAAATAAGAAAATATAAAGGTGCAATTTATTTTTATGTGTCGTGTTCCTTGGTGGAAAAATGTGATAGAAGCTGTGTTCTACTTGGTATTTAAGAAATATTAAATGTCTTTGTACATATTGAAGAGAGTAGATGTCAAAAATGAACGATGAAGGAAGAAAAACATTAAGAGAAGGAAGCTTACATTACTTGAGCTTTCCATTCTAGTAATGGATTATTATGATAGAACTGGGCAGCATGATAACAACATTACACCATATATTTCAGATCGAAACTGGCAATGATAACACTAACATCATTTGGGGTTATGTTGGTGACAAATGGAAAACTGTAATAAAAGCAAACCCCTTGGATATACTCAACACAACTAAATGGAGTGTTAGATTTCTATATTTTGTTTTATTGTCCATAAGATCTTTTCTTGAAAATAAAATTAAGCTAATATTTTTCTGCAAATTCTGTAGGCTTTCTAACACCCCAGAGAACAAAGTTTTTGCTGAGGAATTATAACTTCTGAGACTAAGCCTACTATAATGGCACATTCTTTGGACAATTAGTATTCAGAGTATGTGCAGTAAGCATCTTTTGATTTACTATACTCAATCTCTATTTTCTCCTTCTGTCAGGAGCAACTTCAGTATACTCTTCTCCAACACACACACACATGCACACACACGTGCACACACACGTGCACACACACACACATTTCTTTAGGGGAAATGCTGCTCCACATTACATCTGTGTAAGTCTGGTAGAGCTTCTAATCACAGTATTATGCCAATTGGCTGTGGTGAATGGTCCAAGGATTGGGCTTATGACAGAAGCCAGGCTGATTAGAAGAAACCTCTGTTCAGGTTTATGTATACTGAATTGGGAAAAGAAGAGATTCTCTTTTCTGAAATTGCTAAACTGTACTAATGCAAACTTGAAGTTGACTTGAAGCCATTTTGTTCCCTCTTCTCACTTCATATAGAGTTAAGGAGACCACATATAGAATTATGGGAACAGAGAGAAAGACTACATTATTTGTTTCCCTTAATAAGAGTTGTTCTGAGTTACATGAATTGATAAATGCCCTTTGTCTCAGTTGGATTTCTTCCACTTTTAAATAAAAAAGGAGAAATAGAAGGAGGAGATATGAATTTCAATTATAGGTGTTTGTAACTTCCTTGGGCAATAGTGCTATTTTAATGACATCTCACAATAGTCTCTTGCCTAACATACAGACAACCACAACAATAATAACATTTGGGAACCATACTGGATTCAAATTTAAAATTGCAACAAAAATGAACTCCATGAATTAACTCTCAACATAACAAAATAGAAGAGTTAATTACTACTCATATATCTGCACAATTTCCTGTATTTTATCCCCACAAAACCAATAATCTATAAATCCTAGGGAATCTCTGACAGCTCCCAATCACCCTGCAAACAAGAGGAATGAAATAGAATGAAATGTTTAGTAATTCATCTTAACCTCTGATTCCAATATTACTCGAGGAGTGTATGAATTGGACACCTCACTACTTGCTCAAAGACATGGTATTAGAAAGGTCCCACAAGACTTTGGAACTATTGTGGCTGAAACACCTTTGAATATAATATCCAGACTTAATCAGGCATGTCTTCCAAAAATCACTTGAGAAGAAATTTAGAAGTCTGTGCTACTCAAGTCTCAATCCAGAACTTCTCAATCTTTAGGGAGCACACCCAGGCATGTATATTTCAATAAAGTCCCTATCTATTCCTGACATTCACCCCCGATTAACATCTGGCATGCATAAATTACTTTTCTCTGTCCATTTGCTTCAGTAAACAGACTATGCTCCAAGACTATGCTCCAAGACAATGAGGCACTCAATAATTTTTTTGTATCATAATAAATCAAACTGATTTGAGTTCTTTATTAATTTCTTTAGGAAAAAAATCTGAATTCCTGATGCTTTTTTTTCTATAAAATGAAACACTGTTCCTAGGATAATGCATATCTTCAATCACTTGTTTTATTAAGAGAACGTGCTAAAATCTAAGAATAGATATATATCATTTAACAGACTTATAATATTCACTAAGCACCTACAGTGGGTCATGTGCTGTGCAAGAAGCTGGTAGGGCAGATTACAGCATGAGATGAAAATGAGAAGATCTATTATTACTGGCATCCTACATAAGCAGATATGGACTGGTCTAGATATACCCATTGAAACAGAACAGAAAAGGAGTATTTTTTAACTGTAGCCTCCATGCTTTGAGGTAGAGAGTAATGACAGAATCATGCCCGCCAAAATTGCCAGGTGTGTCCTAAGTTGGAGAGGCATGTGCTAGGTATTTAGACCAAGTGGAACAGAAAGATATAACTATTATTCTGAAGAAGCATAGAAATACCTAATTTAGTTCCTAGTTTATAACTGACTATGATAGATGTTAATTTGCATCATTTGTGGAAAAATAACACTTCTAATTATTTAAAACTCCATCCCACTTAACCTGTCTTTTTTTTTTTTTTCCCTAACGAGCAAAGAAGCAGAATAGTGCACAGCTGGATATTCAATTTCCCAGCACCCATTTTCCCTTCATCATCATTATTCCCTTCAGGGAAGCGTCTTTCTCCCACTCTCTATGTTTTTGTGTTAGAAATAATGTCACTTTATAGATACACGGATGAACACATGATAAGCCTGGCAAATTAGAATGTTTGCTACTCCTGACCACAGTGATTAGTTCAGAAATAAACATGTGACCCAAATCATCTCAATAAGAATCAGTCTAGACCTTTTGCTAGTAGTACTCTTGGTAAAGAGATTCACTGGTATGTTAGCCTGGAGTTACTTGCGAACTGTTTGTCACCAAAGTAAATGAGACTTCTTTAGAAAAATGAAGGCGGTACTGAGAAAAAAGCAGGCAACTAATGCAGAGTGAGAGAGGGAGGGAGAGAAAGAGAGAGATAATGACTTCGTTGGAGGCTCTGGTTTCAAAGACACCGCTCTAGACCACTTCCTTTGAGCTTCTTAGTCATGTGATGTTAATTTTTTTATTGGTTTAAGTGAAGCTGAACCAAGATTTTGTGATTTTCGACAATAAAAAATTCTACCTAAAACAGATGGGTCAGGTGCTTTAATATTAAGATCAAGACCAGATGAAGAAGGTTTTAGGGTTAGACTAGGTCTAGGAGGGATTCAGGATGTCTTTGCCTCCACCTTTTTGGGTTGTGAGATTATAGAAATATTTACAAATCCTTAAAGAAGGAAAATGTGCATGTGTGTGCACATAAACAGTGATGTCTGAATTTCCTTTACAGTAAAAAAAAGTATTCCATCCAATCAGAAAAGTTTCAAATTAATAGTGTTGCAAGAAATGGGGCAGAGAGATAGGCTTAAGCTTGATTTACCAGAAGCTCCAAGGAAAGATGACCTTATCATTCAAACTGAGTCACTTCTGAGAGATGAAGAGCACACTAATAATAATGACACAAGGACAACAGGTATAAATCAAATCTACCCCAGGGAAATCAAGACACATTTGTTTCACATAAAAGGAGAGAAATTGGGGAATGAAAACAACTTATATAACATTTATTACATATTTTTAGTCCCCAAATCTCAAGTTCAAATCTTCTCTGTCCTTATATGATATTTAACAAATCAATTTAGCACCTAGAATTTGTGTTTTAATTTTAAAAATGGTTTAAATCTTTTATTGGAAATAATTATTTCAAAACTCATGTGTTTATAATGGATATGTATACAATTAAAAACTACCAAGTTTTATTGAAATCCAGTTTTCATGCAAGGACCAGAAAGGCACATAGAGCTGAAGTGAGACAAAAGAAGGTCAAAAGGATAAAAGTGACTGAGACGCCTAACACTGAATTTTATTTATTGGCTAATGAGGCGGGGGATGGGGGGGGGTCAGCTGAGGTCTTTCTGCAAGGCTGAGAGCACCACCTGGAGGTAACAAGGGTGAATTAGCATATATTGGCACAAGTTCCTATGCGTCTGTAATAAGAGCAATTTTGTAAGCATTTCCATCAAGAGAATTGATCATTGAGGATTTGGCAGCCTGCCCAGCTTATTATACAGAGTAAACTCTGGCCCTACTCTGATCCATTTAAATATTATGTCACCTTCCAAAAAGTTCTTGCAAGTAAACCAGCAGGGTTTCTTACTTCTGCTTTACTCATTAGAAACAGCTTGGTGTGGACAGTGATTCAAGAATGTTAGTTGCTAGTCTCAGTTCAATGGCCACAGAGTTGTGTGATCACAAGTAAATTAACTTATTCCTGAAATCTGTCTCTCCAAAAAGAAGGGCCAAGATAGTGTAGCAAAATTGTTAAGAATAATTACTAAGCAGTCAAATATCAATTCAAAGCATGCATCCACCATATGCCTATGGAAAATAATCTGCCTTACTAAATCTTTGTTTTCCAATATAAAAAATAAAAATGTTAATGACTATCTCATAAGGTTATTGGGAAGATAACATGAGATGGTGCTCTTAATGTGTTTATCACAGCACAGTATTGGCTTAAGGATCAGTAACCTCTGTAGTTTAAATTCCCATGAACCTTCCAAACCAGGACATTGTAATTTGTAAAAATAAGTTACTTAAAGCTAAAGCAAGTATGCTTAATCATTTATGGAGACATTGTATTTTCCACAGATTGCTGCTCCAATGGACATCCCACCCTAAATGGTCTTCTTGAAATATAATGTTAACATTCCTTCACTGAAACCAGGAGATCTAAGTTTTCTATCCTCAGGCAAGCCTCTGTAACTGCATTGACCACTAAAGTACAACAGAACTAATCTACTTGACTTCTCAGGCTAGATCTGAAAGAAGAATATGGCTTCAATGTGGCTCTCTCTCTCAGAACAAGCTCAATGGAATCCTTGAGCCAGCATATAAGAAGTCTGGCTCCTTGAAGCTTCCATGTTGGAGATACCACATAGAGAGACCACATAAAGATGGAGCTGTCCTAGAAGCCCTAGTTTATCCAGTCTCCAGCTTTTGGGGCCATTCCGACAACTGTCAGACACATGGTAAGTACACTTTTAGATGACAGTACATTTACTTCCCTTTTTGAGCAACTCCATTTTACCCTCTGCAGAATAGATGCAAACCATCTATGCCAAGTACTTCCCAAAGTACAGATTCATGAGCAAATTACATTTTTGGTGTTTTAGGCTACTAACATTTAGAGTGATTTGTTATTAGCCATAGTATGTGGAATAGTGTTTAAAATGTATTGTTTATATGGCCATTGACCTAACAAAAAACAAGTTCACCCTCTTAAATTTAGAGTTCTACTTCATTTTTCTTCATTTGTTACATTGACCACGTGTTACAAAATATAGAATCTACAACCCTGAACCTCTCTGGGTAAACATTTAATGTTGGAGAAGGCCTAATTAAACATCTGAAGTCACAAAAGCATCCAAGAAGTGGCCTGCCTGCTTCTAAATCTTTCTTTTGTCTTAATCCATACATATTAGACTCTAAAATAAAAATGAGTTCAGGCGCTGTGCTAATTTGTCATTCAAAATATCCAAGTGGGCCTACATCTTTAGTTTTACCTTATATAATCTATATAATACTATAGGCAAATGTTGTTTAATCAAAGATTCCAAATTTTTTAAATGCAACTGTTGTTAATAATTGCTGAAATAAATAAAATTTTCCTGGCATGATAAAACTTGAATTCTTCAGAAAATATCATTTCTAATACATAAATGTACTGTTTAGGTTGTTTTATCTCTATTATTAATATTAAAAAATTATTTTAAATCTAATGCAAATGTAATAGTTTATAATCCTGGGTCAAAGAGTAAAAGGACTAAATTCAGATATTTGGAACTTTTGTTCTTGTGGTTCTCATCCACCAGCTTTATTAATTCAACATTGATTTTGTAAGTGGCAGATCAAAGTTTTAGAGCTGTGCATGCATGATTCTTCCTTGGCATATTGACCTCATTTCAAAGGAGAGAACAGGAAATATATATCAATAAAGCATATATGCTTTTTTCCTTTGCCGTTAAATTCTCTTATTGAGCACGTCTAGTGATCGCAAATTAATAAAATATTTAAAGAATTGAAATTTAAAGATGGAAAGCAAAAGGCTAGTCCTTTGTAACAACTTCTTTAAAAAATCAAAGGAGAACTTATCTCATGGAAGAGTATAAGAGAGGCTAATGAAATCTGCTATGTTATTCATTTAAAACCACTTCCAAAGTCATATAAATTAAATCCTATCAATTTTGTGGCCCTGTGAGGACTTTAAGAAAGTTGATATTTAAATTTATTGTTGATGGTGAGGTATTAAGAGTACCGATTTTAGGAATCAGGAGCCAGGCTCCTAGTCCTAATTCTGAGACTAAAAAGTTATTTAATTTTGCTCAATCTCACAATCTATACCAGTTTAGAAGGGAATTATATAAGAAGTCTTCCTGGGATAAAAGTAGGGGTTGTAGGAGAGATCCGAATCCTCTAATATTTCATAGACATGTAGTATGGTCTGGAAGGGCATCTATAACTTGATTGTACTCTCAAGGGATCTGTGATTCCTTAAAGTTTAAGAACAACCTCATGATTTTTTCAGAACATTGGACATATCAAACCTATCAGATAGGTACAAGCTACAGATATAAAGAGTATTCAGATTTTTTTTTTTATAAAATATGCAGTTAAATTCATCAATATACAAAAAGTCATAAAGAAAAATCCAAGGTGTTTATCAATAACTTCTCTGACTGATGTAAAATAAATAAATAAACCATTCTATAATCTAAGCTATGGTGCGTGCCGTGAAACATTTTAGTTTAGCCACTGATTGTAAAAGATAATTAATATTGCCAGCATGGATAAGAACAATTTAAAATAGGAAAATAGTTGGCACTCTGTAATAATCTCACTAGATGTTTAGTAAAATTTTAATCAAGAGCTTCACAATCTATGCTCACCAGAATTTGGGTAATCACTGTGTTTGGCACTGTTCCTATTTTTAAACACTGATCCTTGTGTGACTCTCGAGATACATGTTCTTTTTGAGAGCCTTTTTGATTGTTTGAATGAAGCTCTAGTTTCAGTTATGTCTCCAATCTGCTATCCAGTAATCAATCTTAAAGGTATGAAATGTTGCACAATTATTTCTAAGCCACTCGCTGACATAAAACACAATGTGCCAATTTTCTAATTTATATAAGAATTGATATTGCAATATCTCAACATATCTTTTTCAGGTATGATCTGGTACTGTTATCAAAGCAAAAAAAAATGCACTAGATAAATTTAAACAGGTAATAAAGAGTTTATTCAAGGTTCTTGCAATAAGAGAGAGAAGAACTCAGTTTGAATGTAGTCAGAAGTATTGAAATGGCTATGTGTAGAGCAAAATGGGTGATAGAGTAATCAATTTATTAACTATATAAATGTCTAACCAATGTATACCTGAAACTAATTTAAAAACAAAACCAAAAAACAACAACAAAAAAACTCAGTGTGAGTTCAACCTTGCTGAAACAAAGGTCAGAAGGGTTTTTAAAAGCTCGAGTAGGGGGATCATAGGTCATCTGTATTTGCTAATTAAAATAAACTTTCTCTTCTCTTTATGACAGCAGGCAGTTTCACAAAGTGCAAATCAACCACCAAAGTTAGACTTCTACTCTTCCACAGAGACTAAGAGATAAGGGCTCTGCCTTCCTTTATGATTAAATTTCAAATGAATGACTCCCAGGTCTTTAAGAAAGACATCGCTAGCTTGTAAAACTGGCAAGAGTCCTTGAATAAGATTTACTCAAAGAGGCAGAGAAAGAATTAACAAAAGTTTTCTAAAGTAAATGCTCTAAGAAAAGGAAGGTCAGGGCCTCGCGTCAGGAAAAGGCCTGGGTAAAATTTTAGTCAAGCTGAGGGAACTGTCAAAGCTGTCTTGGTCACTGTCAGACTTTCAAAATGCACCTCACTCTTTTCACATATCATGCAATATCTATCAATTGCAGAATCACTGGCTGCACTAAGATGCTAATAAGAAGTTACCATTTCAGCTTAAGCTATTTAAAAAATGATGAAATCAATAACCTTTTTTACAGAAAATATGAAATTTATATTCTACAATTTAAAATAGATTTTTTTGCCTAGTAGTTTGTTAAATTTTTCTTCAGATATTTATGTGAATTTTTAGTCACTATGCATTTTTTTATTATTATTATTTCTCAAGTCCATTTGAAAAAGGGGCATTAATGCAGCCTAATTGATTATTTTAGTGTGTCTGATTCATCATAAAAAGGGCAGTCATTTCTCTTGAACTTGTACAGAGCATCTATATGCTTGTAAATATTTAGTATTGATCATAGTGTACGACATGCTCATTAAAAAATAATTCTCTGAATTGTCCTTGGCTACACTTCCGAGACTGTCCTCTTCTTCCATGCACTGTTTCTGGGGCTTCTTTATTCATCAGTTATCCACATTGTTCACACTGTGCCAAGAGCAATTACAAAACATATTCTCCGGCCAATGACCTTGGTGGAGAAGTAACCCCTTGACAGTGAATCTCTACTCATGACAGTAAGAAGGTGACTTATCCCATTTCGACAGTTAAAGGGACTATATAACAGGCCATATTTTCTCTCAGATGAAGTGAATAAGGGCACTGAAAGAAAAAGTTTAGTAAGAGAAAATAAAGCATGAAATACGAAGCTTCGCCACAAAGGGAATAATGTGCCAATCTACTTCTTTACAGACCTGTACTTCAGATTATATTATTACCACTCCCAAGCAAAGAAAGAGTCCCTCACTATTCAAACTGTGATAATATGGAGTAACGATAATATAAAACCCTCCAGAAACAATTGGGTTCCTCAGAAACTGACTCTGAAACAGAGATTTGCACACAGAAGTTTATTGGGGATGGATCTTAGAACCGAAAATTGATAAAAGAGTGAGAAAGCCAGGATTGAGCCGAAGGCATGTTGAACTATTGTGATTCATTTGCAGTAATGTCTTTGCTGGACTCAGGGGGAGTTCTGAACTTGAATGGCCTTCAGAGATGCCCTGAATTGAGGCAAGGGAATATAGGCTTTCTGTTCCCACACTGATCACCACTGAATGCTGACTACCATGGAGGAGGTGGGGTAACCTCGAACAAGGTAGCTTCTTTCCTCTCAGGGCAGTTTGTGAGAGGGACTAACTGTAGCAGTAGCAGCCACTCCTGGCTGTTGCCCACAGTGAATGCTTCCCTTCTGCAAAGGGATCTAGGTGACACAAGATAGCATCCACTTTAGTTCACCCTTTTCAGCTTTGATCAACTTACTTTAAATGATAAATTCATCTAAATGAGGAAAAGTTTTGTTATCATTCTAATTGGTCTTTACCTTGGGAAAACTTGCAAGTGGAAGCTAAGTAGGACAAAGTAAGATCCCAGAAGCAGCAACTGATATTTATCATCTCCCTTGTCTAATACCATTCTAAATGCTTTTCATCCTCAGCTAGTACTTCTGCTTACATAGTGGTTTATCCCATAATCCCTAAGGAGTCTAAATTCCTGATCTCCATTACCTTTTAATCTTCAAAATAGTAAGTATAATGCCAAAAGTTACGTTCCTGTACACAATCAAATGTACTCTTCCCTGTCCCCACTACTTAACAAGAACCTTTTCTCCTCCTAATGTTCTTGCTGGTCTCTTGGCACAAGAAGCACAAAGTAATTGAGTGGAAGGGCCTAGAGTTTAATGGAGTACTTACTATACCCCTGGTATAATGATTTCCCCTCTGGAACTGAAACCTCTAGACATTGAATCTTGTATAAGAGAAGTACAATTGTACTAAGTGCAGCGCTGGGAGTGATGGTAGACATTCTGTTCCCACTTTTACCTTTGATTAGTGGACTCCACCAGGGATTCAGTCTGCTGATATAAACACCATATTATGGCCATTGTTCTAGGGTATATTATGTGCCGAAGAATGGCACTTAATCCTTCCAGGATATCATCTCCAATCTGGCATTCCAGCTGGACATTTAAAACGTTGTTTCATCACTCCATCAGGCTAGTAGCTTCTGGGTCATACCGTATAGGACAAATGGATTTTTATGATTATGTACTTTATTTTCTATATACTTTGCTGGAAATATGGGTACCTTGGTGTGATAACAGTATTTTGCAGAATCTAGAGCTTTTGGAGCAAATATTCTGAGGATTTTCAGATAGTGATATTTACAGAGACCTGCAATCAGGAAAGGCAAATTTCTAGTCAGAATATGTCAATTCTAGTCAAGGTGGACTTGTCGCCTTTTCCAACATACGAATAGTTGATCCCACAATAGTGTCACATCAGAGGCATAGCCTAGGTGACATCTGCTGTCAGAAGTATTACCTGGAGAAGCTGTGGTGAGCAGGAACCCATGCTATTGTATTTATATATAGCTTCCATCCCTGCCACCATGGCCATTCCATTCCAGAACCCATTATTTCAGGACTGGATGCTGGCAGATGTCACCTGCATGAGTAATTCTGCCTACTTGACTGTTAGTGAGTTTTCCATAATACCCATGGAAAACACTGATTTTCACATCTTTTTCTTGCATCCATCCATAGGTCCACCTATATGCCTCTTCCTCAAATCTCTTTGTCCCTGATTTTAAAACTTTTAATTTATTTTGAATATCTTTTAGTGGCTGAAGAAGAGTAGATGAGAAATAGTTTCATTTCATTTTATATCTGGAAAGCCTGTCTCTTTTATATGGTCTCTAACTTTTGGCTACAAAATGAATGATTTTCTTTTAAGAAATACAGAGCTGAATAAATTAAAACCAAATAAACAAAAACTAACACTTTCAAAGTTGTCTATAGAAACCTTCTTAGTCAAATTTGTAATTTGTTAGGCATATTTTCAAACTACAGAGTTACTTGCAGGCAATTATCTTGTTATTTGTTCTAACCCTATATAGACATGAATCACCTTTTCTCTAGCCTCATATAATGGTATTCTCACTGCTCTTTTAGCCTTCAATAACAGGTTTTTTCCTTATCTTCCTACTGATTTCCACCTGCTGTCCTGTCCCAAAGTCCATGCCACATATTTGTATGTCATCTATTGCTGTCTAATAAAATACCCTAAAATTTAATTGCATAAATAAATAATACATTATTTCTCTTGATTCTATGAGTAGTCTGGGTGCTGCTGCTGCTGCTTTGTCTGGGCATATTTATGCAGTTACTTTCAGCTGACAGGTAGGTTGTGAAAGCTGGAGTAGCTAGGTCTCTCTCTCGCTCTCTCTCCACAAGCTCTTTCATCCTGGGCTTCTTTACAACATGGTGGTTTCGGTATGGTGTTCCAAGAAGGTGAAGGTGTAAGTTGCAAGACCTCTTGATGTATGGGTTCTGGAAGTGCCAGGACATCCCTTCTGCCATATTTTTTGTCAAAGCCAGTCACAAAGTCATCTTATATTCAATGGATGTAAAATAGATACCACTTCTTGGTGATGAGATTAGTAACAAAGTCACATTGTGAGGGAGAGCAACTTTAAACAATATATCACACTTATTCTTTCGGATGATATATTGAATTGAAGCAAGGACATTTGTACCCTATCATTCAGTCATTGGATGTGAGCTGCATGAAAGGAAACATAACCTTGGCAGAAATAGCTCCTTTTGTCTAAAAACAATTTCCATAGAGAAACTGAGCTTTGAGTCATCAGAAGCCAAAAATCCTGGCAGTCTGGGTAAGGATTGTCTCAGTTCTAACCTAAGGTCGAGGTTTAGGAATCACAGAGTTCATTATATGGAAAACACAACACACCTTGATTTGTGCATTGTACTCATATTGTACCAGTTTAATCATAATCACTAGTGAAAGAATGATTAAACTGTTTACAGTAGCCCCTCTTTATTCCTGGAGGATACGTTTCAAGGCTCCCAGTGTCATATCAAACTGCAGATAGTACCAAACCCCCATTTTTACTGTTTTTTCCTGTGCATATGTACCTATGATAAAACTCATAAATTAGGTATAGTAAAAGATTAACAAAAATAGCTAACGATAAAATAGGACAATTATAACCATACACTATAATAAAAGTTATGTAAATGTGGTCTCTCCCTCTCTCTAAAAATGTCATATTGTACTGCACTCACTCTCCTTGTGATGAAGTGAAATGTCAAAATGCCTACATGATGATATGAAGTGAGGTGAATGACATAGGCATTGGGACATGGTATTATGCTCCTTTTGACCTTCTGATGATATATGAGAAGGAGAATCATCTGCTTTGGGTGATTATGCATCATGGAGCTATGATGATGTTGATGGTAGGATGTCGAGAGCAGATGATGTCAATGGTTAGGGATCCTTTATAGTTGAAAGTTTTTTGTTTTGTTTTGTTTTTGCCAAAGTCTTTTAGAAGAACATTGTTATTGGAAATTTTTGTCTCTTAACTCATCAAAGTGTTGCTGCAAAAGTTGTAATCTTTTTCATTTGTGATTATATGGCTAATCTATCCGAGCATCGTATTCCATAATTTTTGTAAAATGAGAATTACTTGAACACGAGCACTGTGATAGCATGCCAGTCTGTCTGATAACTAAGTGACCAAGGGACAGTTAGTGTATACAGCATGAGTATGCTGGATAAAGGGATGGTTCGCGTCCTGGGCAGGACAGAGAAGAATGGCGCAAGATTTTATCATATTATTCAGAACACCATCCAATTTAAAACTTATGAACTGTTTATTTCTGGGATTTTCTATTTAATATTTCAGACTGCAGTTGACCATGGGTGACTAAAACTGACAGAGAGGAATGGCACAAGATTTCATCATGTTATTCAGAACAGCATCCAATTTAAAACTTATGAACTGTTTATTTCTGGGATTTTCTATTTAATATTTTAGACTGCAGTCGACCATGGGTGACTAAAACTGAAGAAAGAGAAACTGCACATAAGGGAGGACTATGCATTGTTCTCCCAATTCACAATGACATGCCATCTTACATGTCTTGAAGTTTCTTGATCCACTTCTTAAATCTACTTGCCTGCTTATTTATGAGCAACACTTCAAGATTCAGCACAGGTTTTCTTCCCTTTTCTGAGACCACTTCACTGCTTCCCTTCTCAGTTCTGGAATGGAACCCTCATTCACATTCTTTCTATCATGGTACCAGTAATCCTCATGAACCTATATGTAAGCTTATTTGTGTTTCCAATTAGATTATAGACTCTTGGGAAGGTGTATTTTCTTACTCATATTTTTTTAATCCTAAAATTAAGCACAGTTCTTGTTATAGAGTTTGTCTAATGGGCATACCTAAAGAGGTCCTGTGATTCCTGCCCCCCAATATTCATGTCTGAGTGTAATCTCTTTCCTTAGAGTGTGGCTGGGACCTGTGATCTGCTTCTTACAAATAAAATATGCCAAGGTTGATGGTATATCACTCCTGGGATTATGTTTTATATGCTAAGGGTAAAGAGATTTTGAACATGTAATTAAGGTTGACTTTTAATCAATTGACTTTGAGTTAGTCAAAAGAGAGAATTTCTTGGGTGGGCCTAATATACTTAAGTGAGTGCATAAAAGGATCTAGGCCTTTCCTGAAACCAGAGACTTGATGAAGAAATTTTCCCTCTCCATTACTGGCTTTGAAGAGGCAAGCTGTCATGAAGTCCAAAGCCACAAGGAAATGCATTTTGCCAGCAATCTGAGGGAGCTTAGAAGACATTTCCCTAGTCGAGTGCCCATATAAGAACACAGCCCAGCAAAGACCTTGATTTCAGCTTTGTGAGACTCTGAGCAGAGAATACAACTAACTTGGGTCTGGACTCCTGACCCATCGAAACTGTGAGATAATAAATAGGTATTGTTTTATGCTACTGAGCTTATGGTAATTTGCTATGCAGCAACAGGAAACAAATGCAGCTGCCATCAGTATGTGTAGCATAAATATATATAATACATGTATGCAATAAATTCATTACAATGGACATTATGGTTTCAATATAAATCTTATAAAATACCGACAGACTGATAAAATTTGATAGTGCAATTTATCTAGTTCAACCTCTCCCTCAACCCCACATAAAAGCAATTATGCCAAGAAGATTTAGGTGACCTATGGATAAAATCAGGATTCAGGCACAGATCTATTAATGATTATTTCAGCTCTGCCTATAACATCATGTTCCCTCTCTGAGAATATATGTGAATTATCTTTAAAATGATAAAGCTATAAAATTATTGTATTATCTTTTTTTTTTTTAGATGTAAAGTTTCCATTGCTCTGGTATCCATTAAGCATTCAACTTGTTCAAATGCTTATAGAGAGCAAGGAATGGAATGAATTCCACTAAAAGATGACATATAAGGCATAATTTCTTATTTCAGAGAAGTTATAATTTAACTTGTGTTGGATAAGAATTCTGCCTTATGACTTCCTATTGTCTTCTTCTAGTCATCACTCGTGAAAGATATCATGGGTTATCTCTTCTACTAAGGGAATTGGTCATGAACGCTCTAGGTCACTCTCATTATAAGTGGTTGTTGCAAATGTCGTGCCATTTGTCTTTGCAGCTTACATTGATTTCTACTGGTAGAAAACATAGTTTCTCAGGCAAATAGAAATACCTTAAAAGGAATGTTTTTCATTTTCTAGGTTTTTCTATTTAAAAATTTTTTCTTGCTCTAATAAATCTCTCCCTTTCTTTACATTATTTTTTTTTCTTACAGAGTTAATGAGTAAGTTTGTCACTCTGAATACCATTAAAATTACTAATATTTTATCCTCTAATTTTGGAAGTTTGACATAGAAGTATTTATGAGGTCATATGTATGATAAGACTGTGATATATTTAATTTGCATGCATATTTTCTCAATTTTCTTTTGTTTATTTTGATTACATCAGCTCAAATAATCAGGTATTATTAATCATTAGCCTTTTAAAAAGAAACTTAAGTTTTATTCATGCCACTAAAATATATCAAACATAATTGATTTCCATAATTAACAGGTAGTGAGCACAAAGATGAGAAAGGCATTGACAAACTCACTTAGAACATCATGGTGGAAGTGAGGAAAATAACTGAAATAACTGTAGCATTTATATAATCAACTCAGTGAAGTAAATGAGGCTGATACACTTTTTTTCTTTGTAGTATAAAATATAACTATAATTAAAAAGTAGAAAAATATTCTAAACCAATCCAAATGAAATTACAAACATTAATTGCATATCTATTAGGCCCTATCTTTACTATACGTAATAAACTAAATTTTCCATTATTAGGAAAATAAAGGCCTATGAAATATTGTCACTTATTTTTAAAGAAACTATATTTAATTAAAGCCAGATTTAATATTCTTTGGCATATATTGGGTATTTAAAATATCACCTTCTAGATTATATCCTGGGTTAGTAGATAAACTAAATAAACACACTGGAAATCATGGGTATAATTAAATTCTAAATCCTAATTGAGAAGCTTATGCCAATAATTAATTTCAATACAATGAGATGTATATAATGATACCAGCAGTTGTAGATTTTGAGCAGAATAGAAAAATCAATATTAACTTTACTAAAGTGGGGAAAAGGAGCCAGGACAAACTTCGGAGAAGAAATGAAAAGACATCAGAGCTTCCAGCCAAGCAGAAAACCTCTTACTTTGAAAAATAACCCATTTCACACACCCCGACTAGGATCAGACTGTGGGAGCAATTACACAGTGTTAAAAAGGAGCTCTTTTTTCTGATGGAGAGGCTTGGGCAAGAACAGCTTCCTGAAGGCAGGCGAGTCGTGAAAAATGGTTCTGTTCTGTATCCATGGCAGTGTTTCCTCCTTCAGGTGTAAAAACACTTGCTTTGAGGTGGGAAGTTGGGAACACACTTGAATTATGCCAATAAGTAAAACAGCATAACTACAATAAAATATTTTATTGTCAGAATATGTCAAAATATTTTATTGTTATCATGGGAACACAACAATCTGAGTGGACATTACCTGTTGGTATGAAACACTCTCAAGGTGAAACATGATATAAAACTTAACAAAGAAGATGAGATATCTTCTTGATATCAAATTTGTTTATAATATATGAAGACTGTACATTTTATCTTTTGTTTTTAAAAACTGTTTAATAACATCAGGTATGGGAAAACAGTCTTCATAAAAAATAAACCGAATAAGATGTTTTTTATTATGCTATCTAAATATTAACACTACAAATGGAAAATTACAATAATTTTTTTACTTTGAATCATTAGTTTCCATTTCATTAAACAATAATATTTATCAAATTGGATTGAATTGTATCCCTCTCTTATCAGAGACTAATATTTTCAAATATATTCTTCAACCCATTTAAACCAGATAGAAACAGCAAGATTCTCTGCAATATGTGGCAGTTAATATGCAAAAATATACTCTGAATCTTTCCCTTATTTATAATATGAATATTTCAATTAGAAATTAGTTATTTTCACTAAAATTATATGAGTCTACTTATTATAATGTGTCACTTTAATATTTATCAAAATTATACATCTCACCACAAATTATAATTTTCAGGAATTTAGTTGGTCTTTTTTTTAATTGAAATATATTTTACATGTAACAGTGTATAAATTTAAGATGTACAACATATTGATTTAATACATTTCTATATTGTAGTATGGTTGCCATTGTAGTGATAATTAGGACTCTATCATGTCAGATAATTATAATTTCTTTTTAGTAGTTGGAATAATTAATATCTAGCTTCCTAACAAGTTTGCTAATTATAATACAATATTGTTATTTATATTCATTATATTAAGCATTAGATCACTAGGACTTATTTACTACTCATTGCAAATGTATACGCTTAACATTTGGTTGGTTAAAAAAAATGGTAGTGTGAAGGGCCTGTGTGGTGAAAACATCTGTAAACATACAATACAAGACTGTTGATGATTCCATATGTTGAAATATTTCTTGATCAATAATCACTGAGTGCAGGGTCAGGCCTGGTTAGTACTTGGATGGGAGACCACCTAGGAAGACCAGATGCTGTAGGCATTAAAAAAAAAAGGATACCAAGAGGAGGATGGTGAATAATCAGTGGGGGAAAAAATGTCTCTTAAATTGCAAAAAAGTGTAAGATTTCGAAAGGTTTATGTATACTGGAAATTAATTAGTAAACTAAAATATCAACTAGGACCTGAGTTCTCACTCAGTGATCTTAAAGGAATCTTTAAGTAATTAATTTGTTCCATTTCTAAAATGTTTGTAATATTGCTAGTGGAGTCTATTGGGCAAGTGTGCGGTGTTAGTGAGCAAGGCAGTATACACTTCTCTGTGTGTGTATATATATATTTATTATACTGCTTTATTAACTACTTGGAAACCATTGGTGTTTACATTGGAAAGAGGAAATTTCATTCCATTTATTACCGTTATCATTTATAGGAACAGCAAACTAAGTCTTAAAGTAGGTAAAATAAGCTTTCCAACTCCAAATTACACACATAATATTCCCGTTTCCTGTTCTGTTCCCCATCATGTGATCCTTGATCTCAAGTGTCTTATCTTTTCACACTCCCAAAGTTGTTTATTCTTCCATTAAAACACAATATGGAAGTATCATTGTATAAACATTTCCCCTCATTAGTTTTATTTTATTGTAGCTTTTTGAGAGAAGAATTCGTATCTTTTAAAATCCATATAAGCCAACATAGCAACTAGAATTTAATGAGTGATATGTCAATATTTATAGAATTCATTGAGAAAACAATCAACTCTTCAAATGTGCATTTTACCTTATGTCATAGCCTCACAATAAGTGCGTGAAGATTTTGCCAGTAAAATGGCAGAAAATTCAACAAGTATTGACCTAAAAATAAAAATATTTCCTCTAGAGGTCTAAGGGCAGAATCATACCAAACAATTCTATTATAACTGTATTTCAGCATATATTTGCACACTGTTGATGCAAAACCATTGACTTTTTTCAGTAGATTCAAGTTAATTATTATGAGTACATAATGTTGGTGTTGTATTTGCTTTTCAGAGTAGTAACAAAATTAATTCATAAAAAGGAATATTACTAACATGAATCATGTAGTATAAAGTTTTCTTAATATGGGGTGGAATTTCAATTATAGTTTTATAAAGTTTTCACCATTTTAATAGAAATACAATCTAAGACCACTGCATGTTTTTCTCACATAATAACTTGTTTTATAAAATATTTATAAAATTCTACAAAATTTATAAAAAATTCAAATGACAGAAACATACTAATTTTTTATTAATTTAGTTCTGTAATAATTTATTTTTATCATTTTGCTGAACATCTAGTTATATATTTTTTGTCCAATTAATATTTTCCAGCAGTAGTCTGGATGATAGGTTGATGAAAGTGAACAAGGAAATTATTTTGTATTTTTCTCAAACTTTTTGTAGTATGTCTTTATATCACATTAAGGACAAACTTCACGCTGTATCAATTCTATCCAAGAAACATAAATAAACACAACAGAAAAAAATGTTTGCCTTTGTAGTTGTACTATAAAGTGGTTCCAGAGAATCTGTGGACTTAGGCACTGTAATCAACTGAAAATAAGGGCCGTTCAGTTGAATAATTGCCAGATCTATTAAGAATAAAAGCAAGAAAAGAGCATTTTCTTTAGGGAAGTCTTACTGATTTTCTAATGTTCAAATAATATCCAAACCATATATACAACAGGTCCACTATTCTGTGTTTTATAATGTGATCACATTCCTTTTTCAAATGTGCACACTATGTGAAAATTGTGGTGCCATAGTAAAATGGTAGTGATTATAGTAATGAAAAGTATCTTCTGTTTATGTGTGTATGTATTTCTGTTTCATCTACATTTAAAAAATGGGCTTGCCCAACAATATTTTCTGAAATACCCCACCAAATGCATTTTAGATATAGTCACTTGCCTATATAAATCAAGTAGCTATTTGTGCCAGGCATACAGAAATAAATTTTGATGTCATATTTAATGCCATATTTAAAATTTTACCACCATTGTATTTTCTCAACAAATAATGAATTAAATTGTGGGTTAGGAGTGGAGAGCAAGCCGAAAATTTGGTATTACTGTTTATGAGGCTGTGGGAAGTAAAATAGGGTCAAAAAAAAAAATCTGTACTTGTACAAATGCTGAACAACCCACAGATTGCTTTACATCCCATTTCTTTTGTATCCTGCCAAAGTTCATCACTAAGCTCATTGAAAATAAGCATTTTGCTAAGCCTCGTTTCTAGTGACATGAACAATGCTATAAAATTTAACACTGTGTTACAATGTTCATTAATAGCCACCCACATTTAGGTTGTAAATAAGAATGCTTTTAAGTGCATTACTGCAGTGAAGATAATCCTAAACACATTTTGTTTCATTGTAATTTTATGTTCAATGGCATAAATTAAACAAAGGACTTGCTCCTTCTCTACTGAGAAAAGATTATGTAGTTTACACCAGTGTGTGTGTATGTGTGTGTGTATTTGTGTGAATGTGTATGTGTGTGTATCTTGCTAGTAAATAATAAATCTAGAGTGTTATTTGAAAATTATTATACATGGGCCCAACTGCCTATTAATTGTTAGATGTATGAGCATATTCGTCCAGCTTTTGTTTCTAGCTTTGATTGCACTTCCTTATTCTCCAACCCCATCTCCTTTTTTTACTGTCCGTTTCTTTTCCTTTTACCTCAGTTTTCTCTTTAACATTAACGCCAACATGTGATCTGGAACCTCAATATAAAGATGGTCTGAGGTGGTTCTGGATGAATAATAACAAGTACATGAGGAAATTTGTTTCTCAACAGGCCAAATCTTTGGAATGCATCCTATTCGAAAAAGATACACACACACACACACACACACACACACACACACACACACACACACACATCCCCTCAGAAATTCCCAAACGTTTGTGGACAATTTTAAAAAACTAAATAAAATAAAAAATCAACATAATGTAGTGATAAAAATATACATGTGGACTTTGGAGTCAGTTATGTTTTGGGGTTCTGATTCTTCTTGCTAATGGCATTATCCTTGCTCCTTAACCTTTCAGAAATTCAGAGCTTTATATCTCTATAAAATAGAAATCCAGTCTCTTAGTCAATAAACAATTATAAGTATTAAATAGTGAAAGTGCAATAGAATCTACATTAATCAATTGCTACTTCACCCAAGAAATTACACAGTACAACTAATACTCTACTCATGATCAGTGCTTTAGTCAGTAAGCTCATCTCTGGTAATTGTTTACAATTTTGCTCCCATCAGTCATTCTCATCTAATCCCAAATCTACTTAGACCAATTGTACTTTTGATAGTAATTATAACATTTAAGTTAATAATTGTATTTGTTATCCATCGCCATGATAATGTGGCATAACAAATAACTCAAAACATTAGTGGCATAAAATAATGAATCTTTATCTGGTTCATGAATTTGTGGGTTTTAGCTGTGAACTTGGATGGGCTTTCTGGCTCATTCACCCATTTGCAGTCAACTATAGATTGGCTTATATGGGTTGGCTAACTATCAGTTGATTTAAAATGGCCACAGATGGCAACTCGGCTTTGCTCTATGTATCTTCTGTCCTCCTGCTGGCTGGCGTGGGCATGATTGTGGCAGAAGTACAAGAATGAAAGCACAACTTTGAGAGTACTATTTCAAGTCTCTGCTTTCATCATGTCTACTAACATCCAATTGACCAAAGCAAATTACCTCACACATTAAGAAATCAGAGTAGGAGAGTAATAACAGGTTTTATAACAAGGAGAATAGATGAAGGTGTTAATGAAGAAGGGGGCCTACACTTACACAACCCACCACAGTCCAGCAATTATCCATGCCCTTCTTATATTCAAGATATACATTCCATTACTTCAGCTACCTAAAGTCTCACCCAGTTAAAGAATCAAGATCAGAGTACACAATCGTGGGATCTATATCAGGTCTGAATGTAACACTTCCTGATATAGAGACTGTGAACTAAATAGTGATGAAACAGAAACTATAATCACAGAACAAATTCACATTCTAAAAGAGGATGAATAGAAAGCATTTAGCAGTCATTGGACTATAGAAGTTCTGGTATCTTTTAGGGTAAATGTTATCGAGTCCCCCTACTCCAGAGATGGAAAAAATAAATATATATATTTTGTTGTTGTTTAAGCTTTGATTTTCTCCTCCCCAGTTCATTGTTCTCCAGAGCTCTTGAACCTGCCTACTGGAAAAAAATTCCTTTACAACATCTCCCTCTTTATTAATTTCTTAAAAGGTTATTAGAAAATATGCCTTTATGTAACTTTCTCTCTGCTTCTGCCCATAAAAAGATGAGAAGCCAGAAGCTTTTGTACAGTCTTTGAGTACAGAATGACAATCCTTCTGCTAATACAACTGTCTCAAAGCCTCT
Organism: Pteropus alecto; assembly: GCF_000325575.1. Lineage (NCBI taxonomy): Eukaryota > Metazoa > Chordata > Mammalia > Chiroptera > Pteropodidae > Pteropus > Pteropus alecto. The sequence continues at coordinate 23,802,167 of NW_006438113.1, read as the reverse complement.
GGACTTTTTTTAATACATGTTATCCTATTTTATTCCATGTACCTAAAGTTATAGTACCCGTTCATTTCAGAACTCTTTCTAGACTTAATCGCTACTAATTTGGCATAGTGGTCTGCTATAGTAAACACCCTTAATGTTCCCAGAAGGTCTTTTGTACAACAGAAATGTTCTACCTAGCGCCAGTATCATTCTTTCAAAGGTCTTAACAAAAAGTGTCACATCCACACTCTTGATTTCATTGTTAGCCTGAGGTCACGTCTTCATTTGCTACATTTTACTAGTGTGAAAGGCTAACTATAAGAAACAGTTTTAATATTTAATCTAGTAAATTTTGAGATCTCTCTATTTTCTCTAAATTCTGCTTGTGCACTGGTCATTTTTTTTTTCTTAAACTATCTTGTTCTTATATAAACTTTTAGAGATCTAGTAAAAAGCAAGCATTAAACATTCAACCTGGAAATTTGTTTACTCATGTCCCATAACTTGTTAGCTTTTGTATCTTTCAAATTGCCACAGGTAACCAAGAAGGCCTTAAAGTTCCCGTCGGCCTCTCTAAACATTAGACTAGCTTCTCCCTGACTCTAGTTTCCAAATTTCCCTTATCCAGAGAATTTACTTTAGCAAAGGTATAATTATAAATTCTTTCAATGTGGCCAAGACATGAGAACAAACAAAGTACTCTTTGATAGATAATTGGATAAAGAGGTGGTACATATATACAATGGAATGTTACTCAGCCTTAAGGAAAGATGACATACTGCCATTTGCAACAACATAGACAAATCTCGAGGTTATGGTGCTAAGCGAAATAAGTCAGACAGAAAAAGTTGAGAACTATATGATTTCACTCATATGTGGGGTTTAAAATGAAAGCCACAAATGAACAAGACAAATAAACAGAGATTCATGGACATGGACAATGATTTAGAGGTTACCAAAGGGAAAGTGAGGAGGCGAGGAGGTACATAAGGGTAAAGGGGGTCAAATATATGGTGATGGAAGGAGATTTGACTTTGGGTGGTGAAAACACAATGCAATATACATGTGACGTGTTATTGAATTGTAAACTTGAAACCTATATAATTTTATTAACCAATGTCACCTCAATAAATTTAATTAAAACAAATCTTCTTGCCGGGCTTCCAATAATGTCTTTCTCTAGGGCCTAGGAGCCATACCTTTGAATCCTCAAGGAAGATAGAGCCCTCATGCCCCCAACCCCCAGTCTTTGTTAGGGGTAGAAGTCCAATTTCAGTGGATGCCTGGTTCCGAGTTTTAAAACGGCACCTGCTCTTAGGAACATAGGAAGAAGAGTTTACTTCTGGGGAGGTAAAGCCAATTAGCAAACACAAATGGTCTATGATCCCATACCCTAGCTCTAAACAACTCTTCTGCTTCTCTTTCAGTAGAGCTGAGAGTATCTACACTTGCTTTGTGTTCTCTCCCCTATTGCTGGCAATAGTATCAGAATAAAATGGACTTCTGTTGGCTCATCTAGTCTGGTATGATTTTTTCTTTAACACACGTAAGACTTTTAACAAACATTTCACCACTATATAATGTTGGTAGCCATTTTCCAACTTGTTAAAACAGTTTTCTCCCATTTCCCCCCTGCTTCCTCAAAGTTACTTTTATTATATTTCTTACTTTAGCTTATCTCCTTGTCACGAAGCTTATGCCATATATTTTGATCTACTTTGTGGTAATCAGCATTCCTTTCTGGTACCGATTTGATATCTGTATCTGATATTTAGGGCCACACTAATGAGTAATGATAAGAAAAAGTTCTGAGATGTCCTAAATTAAATTACAAAATGCCAGAGGGTGGTAAGAAGAGATAAGAGAGGTTAATCAGTTAATGGGGCCCTGGACCAAAAGGAACAAAAGGGTCCTTACATTCCTTAATGTATGGAGAAACTTTGAATTAACTTCCAGGTTCCCATGTCTGCGATTATCGAGATAGAATAGCCAGCCACCAGATGCTACCACATCCTGCTTGTGCAGGAAATTTCTAGACTATTTCCACATCCAATCCAGAAGTAGGAAATACTTATTTATAGACTATGTATTTATCCTAGTACTCCTCCTCTTTTAATTTTTCCTTCTGCCCCTCCCCCGCATCTAGAGTCAAAGTAAATTCTTTCAAAACAATTTACACCTTTCTTCTTCAATCTCACTGTGTAGAAGAGCCAACTCAGTTCCAGGACAGGGACGTATTCATCTGCTCCATCTAGCCCTGCTTCTGGTGATTTAGACTTTATGCTGCAGGACCAGGTCTTTTCTCTGACAGGCATATGGCTCAATAAACCTTTCGTTTCAGAAAAACTTTTGGTTTCAGAGGTTATTGTTTAACAGTAACAAATAGCCACATACTCTCAGTGGCATCTAACGATAAAGGTTTGTTCAGTTCATGATTCAGAGAAGTTCAGCTGAGGAGCTGGGCTGCACTTGTCTGAATTCAACTGAGATCACTCATTATTTCTGTGGTCAGCCGTGGATGGCTAAGCAGTCTGATGACTTCTGACTTCTCTCACGTTTATGGAGACCAGTTATTTGTGCTTCATAATGGGATATGAGGCCTTTATACACTAGTATAGCCTCAACTTTACTGAGACAAGTGTGTCTTCCATATTCCAACAAGCTAACCTGGGAATATTTTCATGACATATGAAAGGCAGAGATATAGCAGTACAAGAAAAAATGTGCAATTTTTTAAAGTCTTTGCTTGTCACAACTGCTTATACCCCATGTGATACAGTATGACATATGACTGGATTCAGAATCAGAATGGGAAGCCACTACAGGTTTGCATGGCAAAAGAAATGGTAGAGGGATTGGTGGGAACTGGGACATTAATGCAATAAGTCTAGCCCAATAATAATGCAAACCAGTGAAATACTTACATTAAAAATAATCCAGAGAAATGTTTCTATGAATGCTGTGGAAAGATTTAACAAAGATAACACCAAATAAAAATCATCTATTGAATGAAATAAAGGCAAGACAATCATAAAATAATAATATTTATATAATCTTGAAAGAATTTGTTCTCAAAGTGATTCACCAGTGACTATCATCAGTTCTGAGTCACTTTATAGACATTGAAAATGGACATCAAAGGAAATGACTAATAGATATGGTTTACCTGAGTGAAAACAAAGGCAGAGCTATATTGAATGAAAGGTTTTTATCCAAAGATTGATGGAGAGATTTAAGTTTAAATAGAATTTTTAAGATTTCTTGAAAATTGTAATTTGTTTAAACTAATTTTTATTTGGGCAAATGTATTTGGATACTTATTTTACTTGTTAAAAGAGCTCTTACTATGAGATAATTTAGCACTATGCTGGCAAATAATATATACTTATTACATTCTACATTAGATCCTGAAAACAATGTAACTTTAAGGTATTCATTGTCACTCAGTACATTTAGGAAATCCCTACAGATTTTCTCTGCTGCAAATTTTCATTAAAATTGCTCTATATGTGTTTACATAAATGTGGGACCCTGTTTCTTAAATTTCTTTCCATTTGAATGCCCATTTCCTTTCCATTTGCTTAATTATTGTCGCAGGTTTAAGTCCATATGCTCATGTTATTGCAGTCCCTACTTTTAGCCAGCTATAAATTTCTTTCTCTTTAGTTCTTTTATTTTATTAAACCCTTTATGTCTCTTTATGCTGCCACATGTCTCTTCAGTTTATAAGCTATATGTTTAAGAAAGCACTGGCTTCTTAATTAGCGTAATCATAGCTAAGATACAATAACAATTCAACATGGTTTGACCTTACTGTGACCAGGTAGTTAAATTCCAAGTCCTGTGGTTATTAGGATTAAACATTGAGCCAGAGCAGTTTCTATGGAGGTTTGCAGAAAGTCAACTTCTTTTCTGGCCAGCCACCCTGGGGTACAGCAACCATGGGCTTGTTAACCCTTACCTTTCTGGTCTTTTTATTGATCCAAAAGAGTGCCCTCTAAACAAAATATCTTTTCTTTCAACAATCGTGCATAATTTCAAACTAATGACTGAGATGCTGATCATTGTTTTAACAAAAAGAAGCTGGTGGATAGTTAGGAATACTACTCCTAGAGTCAAGATCATGTTCTTCCAAGGTGAATTGGAATGGCCATTTGTAAGAAAAGACCACTAGGCAAACATTCTTTAGACTCTAGTGTTTAGGATGACATTTACTACTGCAGTTTGAGAGGTAAGAAAAAGTTTACCTGTGGGCTTTATTTTCAAGTGTCTCCAGTCATGGAGACAATGATCTCTGTCAGCCCAAAGAAAACAAGTTATCTTACATGGCACACTCAGCCTTGTGTTCTCTATCATTGTTGACAGCCAGTTTCATTGTCAGGTACTAATTAATAGACAAACATTCGCCAGAAGTTTCCGCAAGCAAAGCAATGCTGTTAGTAGACCTGAAATCCTAATGGCTCCTTCCTGGTCGATACAGCTTTTGGCAGATGTAGTGAGAGACTGGCAAATAAGACTACAATTTATGAAAGAAACATCACATAATATGAAGTAAACTGGATTACATTTCTCCCTTGGAGACTCAATTGCAAGAGAGTACACAGCCCACTCCCCCTTCCATGATTCCAGGTATTCTCTTCTTATTAAGTGAGAGACAGCTGCTTCCAGAATAAGGATTATCAGTTTCAGCACTATTAACATTTTGGGCCAGAAAATTATTTGTTGTAAGAGGCTATTGTAGGATGTTTAACAGCACCCTTGGCCTCTACCCACTAGTAACACCCCCTATTATTACAACCAAAACATCTCTGGATATTGCAAATGTTCCTTCATTGGGGCAAAATCACCACCAGTTGAGAATCACTGTACTAGAAAAACCTTAACCAAGATAATAACCTCAGATAGGACCAAGGAGTCATTTAGTCATTACCAGACTCACTCTCATGATCAAAAAGTGGTCAGAATATACTCATTTCACCTGCACTGAATTTAGGAGAGTTAATGCATTGTCTATGAACAACCAAGTTGATTTGGCATAAAAATACAAATACCATATAATGTAAGGTAAAGATAATAGGCCATCAACAACCAGTCAGAAGAAAGCAATAATTCCATGTTAGTGTTCACTGAACTTCTTACACATATTTGCGAGCCAAATAAGGAAGTCAAGATAGAAGGGGAGAAAAGTATAAAGAGGTATTTTTTTTCTAGGCATATGTCCCGACTCACAGTTGTGTCACTTCCTGACATTTTCCCACTGAGAGGCTCCTGGGCTAACAGGCAGTTGAGAATAGATGAACTATGGGTAAGATGCCCATCTAATTTTTCCCCCCAAACTGGAACACATTTGAGAATAAAAGGTGGTATTATTAATAACAAGTATAAATGGTATGTTCCTGGCAAAACTATTGTGGATGGCTCTATGCAGACTAGGAGAAGCAATCCACCTGGCCTGTTATAGTTGGCTTCTGCCAGGCTAGGCTAGGCTAGAAAGGACCTGCTACCTACTTCTTATAAGATTGGTAAGGGACAGGGGAGGTTTAGCCTTCTGATTCTATGCAAGATGGCTTAGCGTTTGTTTCTCTGACAGAAACATTGTCTTAAGTGATTCGACAATGTCTGAATATTTCATTAGTAAAGAAAGTAGTCCTTCTGACATTTAGATGATATGCCAGGATATCTGCAGTTGTGAAGCCAACATCTTTTCCATGGCATCTGAATCATTCCTGTCCTTTAGTTCTTGATTTTTTAAAAATTTGTTTTGATTATTTAGTCCCTCCACTTCTCTGTTCTTTTCTCAATCCCTATTTAACTTCACTTACCAATACATTATTAAGATTTTTATTTGATTATCAATTTGTACACACAAATTTTTATTTCCAAAACCATGTTTTTTGAATGTTCTTTCTATATAGCAGCATGTTCTTACTTAAGGATGCTTTTTGTTCTCTAAAGATATTATTGAAATACATATTTTTAAAGTTTCTTTTCTTTTTTCAATTTTTTTTCTTTTATTTATTCTCTGATATTGATATAGTGGTTTAATCAAGTGTATGGTAATTGTATCTGTCAGCTTTAATTTAAGGGAGGGTCAGTTAAAGGTTGATTGGAGGGTCTATATCCATGGATGAGTTTTTTAACTATAGGATTCACGGGAATTATTTGTTCATTGGGGAAATCTTATCTTAGTACATTTAAGTCTTTTTCTTTTTGGATGGTGATATTCCACCTCATCTCAAATCCACAATACAATATTCTCTTACCTGGCTGCTGTTATTCCAGGAACCAAGTGGGAGAGGAAGATAGGGGCTCATTATTCAGAAAGTATATTTCAGTCAATGCCCCTATTTTCATTACAGTGCTTCTGCCTTACAATGTCTTCTGTTCCTCATTCTACTTTGTGCTTCCTACAAAATACACTTCCAATATTCTGTCAGTGTAAGAAAGAAATAGCCATCCATATTATCAAAGTAAAGATGATGTATGAGGGGTTAGCTTCTTTAAAAGAACTTAAGGTAAACATTCAGTTTTAGCTCCAATTTTGCCCATCAGTTTCTCCCAGATATCACTAATTTCTGAGCCTTTCAGAGATGTGGTGGTGTAAATCCTTCACTGCTAATATAGGATTCAGGGCTGCTGGGTTAATCATCACTCATCATTCATCTGCTTTCCAGTCTCCAAAATGTTTTTATCACTTCTGTTTTTATTTTCTTGAGAGAATATGTCTTTTGAAATGTCACTTCCTGTCACTAATGGGAATTGGCAGAAATGGAGGTAAAAGTACCTATTCAATTTGACATATTTATTCAGAAATGTGACCCTGACAAGGAAAAGACACACGATATTAAAGAAGAAATTCAGAGGCTTAAACTCTTCTTAATAGCAAATAACAATGTGCCTCAGGAAAACATTAGAACAACACCCTTGTATTCACCGTAGCGTTGTTACAAAATAAAATGAGACGCTATGACCAATTCAAGATGTTTACCTTTCACCAAAGATCTATTAATAAGATCTATTTGTTACTTTGTATGGTTTTCCAGAATTCCTAATAAAAGCAAATAGTACATTGGTCTTTTCATACCAAAGTGAGTAAGCTCAATAGAGGAGAAAAATCTTCAGTTATAGAAAGAGTGATTAAATCTCATACCATTTGTATCACTACCTTGAAAATGGAAATTATGAGGTACCAGCTGTGGACTCCAATTTTATATCTCATAAATGGAAGAGAGTACATTAATATCACTGTCATATAAATTGCTCCTCAAAGTAGAGCAGAACTATCAGTGAATAAATTTACATGAGTATTGGATACTTTTTTATTCAGTATATTCAGATACTTTCTGTGATTTTTTTTTTGTGAATTATACATTTATAAAAAATCTTGATGTCTTCATCAACATAGATGCTTTGAAGTTATGCATTTTAGATTCTAAAATACTGTACAGGTAAGTTTTTGAGCCACGTGAAGGAAAATGTGAAGCTGGCTTTTAGTTGTTTGGTATCTTTACAAAAATTATTTTGTTTTTTTCTTTTAAATTGATTGCTTTGACTTTAAGATAGCTTAACTCATTTGTCCAGTCCCTAGACTACACATGTCATATATTTCAAATTATATTTTTCCCTACTATCTGTCAAATTAACTCATAATATCACAAGTAAGAATAGTAAAACAGAAGCGTGCTGCTGTCCTCACTCTTACTTTGTGGAAACTTCTACACAGTTATACATGATTGTGAAAATAAACATTAGAAATAAAAGTGTTGCTGAACAAAACTATTTCTACTGCTTTGATAAGTTAGACAGAATTGCAAAAGTGGAAAGTCTTCATAAACCGAAAGCCTGCAGTTTGTCATTAATAATTCTGACATTAAATTCCATGTAAATGAAATTGTAATCCAAGGATATAAATGTGACTACCAAAACTAACAATGGAATTGTTACACTAGGATCCTTCTTTCTTTTCCTTGGAATACATATGTGACATAAATGTATTTTGTTTCACTTAACAGGTATATTAATCAAATAAGAACAATTTATATGACCTATAAATATTATAAAATATGCTCTTTAAAAGTTATGTACTCTATTACAACTACAAAAATAAGCAGGCTTTTAAAAATTGTAAAATATCAATCCTGCTAAACCTATTCTTAATTAAGATTTAAACTGTTTTGTTTTTTTATTTCACTGTTTTCAAATATTGCCAAGCATTATTTCTAATGTTTCTCATCTAAGCACATATAGCACAAAAGCACTTGTTCCTTAGATATTGCATATAATATACTTCATTTCTAGAATCAATACAACATCACTTTTAATAATAACGAATAACCTAAAATATATGTGCTTATAGGAATACCTACAAAAAGGTATGCGCAGAAAAGGATAACATTGCTAAACAGCATCATAAAATTCCAGCAGCTGATTTACCATAATAATTTAGAGTTGGCTAATTCTTTCCTTTCATATAGATATAATAATGACATAATTTTTCCGTTATTTTTATTTATCATATTTAAGTTATTTCTCATTTTAGTATAATGATGCTCTTTTATGAAACTATGTCCTCTCATTAACTGATTAAGATTGGAAGAATTATTCTTGCTCTGTGTTGCATTGATTCATTTCATTGCCTTTTTCGAATTCTTACACGTCAAAAAAAATTTCTTAAACTTCATAAAATGGAATTTACATTTACACCCAATTCATTCTGCTAAAAAAAAAAAAGAAAAGCCCTTGAATAAACAGTGTTTTTTCCCTAGATATAAATGTGGAACTGCAGGATTATGTCAATTACATAAACTAAAACATTTAAATTAAATGAAATATAATTCTGCATAATATTACCTAGGTACTCATTAGAAAGAGATTACCTTTAATATATGATTTACCAAAGTAAGCCCAATTAGTGTTCTAAAATGTCTCAGTGCCAACAGTCTGGAAAATGAAAAGAATATAATCTTCCAGAATAGATTAGATTTCAAAGATGTTTAGAAGATGCTGAAATCTGGATTTTGTAGAGAATGATAAATCTTGTGATACTACTAATGCAAATCCATGCCTATCAATTTTGATTTTGTGTTCAAATACATAATATAAAACAACATATTGTCCAGATACAAATTCAATTGACCTAATTCTATTTCCTTACAATAAATCATACAGATTAGGAATGATAAAATTTATTTAATTTGACATGGAAATTAAACTACAGACAATGAACCCCAAACAAGGATCAAGATCAGTTTTATGCATCATACATCTATTATGTTAAATTGATCGTGATAATAAGAACTTTTGCAAGCAACTGAGAATACAAATAATAAGAAAAATTCAAGAAAAATAAACAATCTTAAAATTATTTTTGGCAAAGTAGTCTTATTTTTCCTTAAATAGTATTTATCTTGTAAAAATCAAGTTACTTTAGTTGCAAAGAGAACACTCCTATGAATATTACTATACATGGGATGTGTAATACAGATCCTTTGAGACATAAGTGGGCAGGAAACCATCACAGCAACTACATGGTTAAGTTGGTATAGGAATAGAAATGTCATTTAGGATACAACAATATCTCAAGATCTCTAGTTTGACAGTAGCTCTGATTCCTAAACAATTCTAACAGTATTTCCTTCAGTAGAAAATATCCATTGCTCACTAATTTTGTGACAGTATTCTGGTGATTTGGTTACTTTCTATCTCTGTTTTATATACATGTTTGATGGGGAATAAATTGGTATAATTTTCTCATTCTCATATAATCCCTTTAAAACTATTGTACTGGAGCCTGTAGGTACTTTTGCCCCCAGCTTTAGAGTGTATTGGGAATGAACAATAATCAGCCAAGTTCCTCTCCAGGAACTGTCACCAGCCAAGAAGAGCTGCTGACCTGAGGTCACTCCTTTCTTATCCTACATCCAATTATTGGTCCATGCAGTTATAAAGACTGGCTTTCTCAGGGCAAGATCATTATGAAGGGCCATCCCAGGTCCAGGGCTCCCTGTGGGATTGATTGAGGCCATTTGCCTTACTTCATTCCAGTTCAATATCTCCCTGTGCCAGTTTATACTTCCTTCTCACAGATTTTGATCGAACACAGATATCTACATCTTAGAGTCTGTTTTCTAGGGAATACAATATAAAACCATTGGCATGTGGAGTGCTCTGAGGAAGTAAACTCTAAAGTGAAAAAACATCGGGCATGTATCACTCACCAGCAGGTTGATAATGAGGAACTCATTCCTAATGGTAAGGTGAAACAAAGATGGTCTTGCAATGCTTTAGCTGCACCATTGTTAAAACTTGTTTATGTTAAACTAAGGTAAGATTGAGGCAGGGAATGTATGAGCAGGTGTAATGTCCTAATTGAAAAATATAAATAATAAGAAATTGAATGACGTTGTGATAATCGGTGAAAAATAATGAAAAACTGAAAATAATCACAAATTTAAGGTGAAGTGTGAAAGTCACAGAAGCTGTATTATGAAAGAGCTATGTAGCTCAGTTAATATGGTAGAAGTAGGAAAATAGGTATTGAGATAGCTGAACCAAAAGAAGATGGAAAATAAAGTTGGGATTAAATCATGGCCTCAATTACACAGTAATTTATCATTGAATTTGACAAATGTTCTATTTTCTATCCTATGAAGAAGGAGGACCAGATGCATTTCACAATATCATGAGACAGAAAAGAGAATATATGTAGGTTTTTGATCCAGGGCTAGATTACTTACTCTCCTGCCTTCTGTCATAATGTAATCTGAATGGACCTTGAAAATCTATACAACCCACCAAACATCGTATTAGTCATTCTGTCGATGATATCTTGTTAGTTCAAATAGATGACTAAGAATTGACAAGTACCTTGGAGGTCTTGGTAAACTCTTGTACTCTAGAATATGGAGATTAAACAAACAAAAAGATTCAAAACCTTACCATATCAGTAAAAAAATTTTTTTAGGGATTCAGGTGTCTGAGAGATGCTGGGACATACTCTCTAAAGTAAAGGACAAATCATTTCATACCACTAAGAAAAAAGCACAATACCTGCTAGTTTTCATCTGGTTCTAGAGACAAGATATTTCAGGATATTTCAAACTTGCGAGTAACAATGTGCTACATTTACCAAGTGACATTACTATGGATTGTATGTCTCCTCTCTCCTCCAAATTCATATGTTGAAGCCCTATGTTGTAATGATATTTGGAGATGGAACTTTTGAGAGATAATTAGATTTAGATGAGGTCATGAGAATAGGGCCTTCATGATGAGATTAGTGCCCTTATAAGGCAGGAAGACACATGAGTGCCCACCTTCGTTCTCTCTTTCTCTCTCTCTCTCTCTCTCTTTCTCTGTGTGTATGTGTATGTCTCTGTGCATACTCACAAAGAAGAGATCATGTGAGCACGTGGAGATGGTGGCCATCTCCAAGCCAGGAATCATACTTTTACCAGGAACTGATGAAATTGGCCAGCACCTTGATCTTGGACTTCTCAGTCTCCAGAACTATGAGAAATAGATGTCATTTTAGCCACCCAGTCTATAGAATTTTGTTATAGCAGCTCAAGGAGACTGAGGCAAACATAAAAACTATCAGATTTGAGTAGGACTGAGAATATGAAAGGGTCTGAGGTCCAGGTGGCAATTCAAGAAGTCCTATCATTTGAACAATATAGAAAACAGACATACGCTGTTGGAAAATACCCTATGTGGAGCTCATGGCAACCCCAATATGAAATTCACAACTTAGAATTCTGGGCTAATGGACCCAGGTTTCAAAATCTATAGCACATAATTGTACACTACACAAAAATAGCTCTGATATGTTGTAAACTTGGTAGAGACAGAGTGTGACATTAAGATGTGTCACTTGACAGAGAGTCTGACCATATGATCAGAATTGTTCTTTATAATCCAGTTTCTGTCAGGGCAAACAAGCCAAAGGTAGGAGTGGCCCAGCAATAATCTATCATAAGGTAGAAGTGGTACATTTGAGATCAGGCATAAATGAAATCAGAGGGCTAATAAGCTACATGAGTAGGTAACCTCCTTGTCAGACACTAGTGTCACACTGTACCTTTTGCCTCATCTCAAACTTATTCCACATTGGGTTATCTTTCGATTAGTTTATGGAGGAGGAAAAAGGCAAAATTTGTTGAATAGATGTGTTGCTCTCAGTGAGGTGCAAGCTAACAATGGATGGCTGCTGCACTAAAGCCAAAAGGAGTGGTCCTAGAGAATACCAGGTAGGGAAAATCCTCCCAATGAACACTATTTTGTCCACTTTATGTGGACAGAAGAATAACCTGTGGTAGCAATATAATCTGACTCATGTGAATGGTAAATACCTTGGCTGGTTAGTCAACGGATCAAGAAACATTAGAACATCTGAGATAAGGAAAACTGTGAAAGAGTCAAACTGATGGACTTAGGGAAGTGATCACAAGATGCAAAGCCCTTTGAACCCTATGTTAATGTTTGCTAAATAGCACATGTAGAAATTCTCTATCCAAGGCCTTCAGAGTATTTGGTCTACTGACATAAGGTCCTGAATAATATTGCATTGAACCAAGAAACACAAATTAAGAAAAAAAAAGTTAGGGAGGCTCTGCATACCTAATAGAATCCACTGAATTAGTGCCCAGGAAAGGACATCAATATTGCCCCTAACCCCCAAGTGAGAAGAATCAGAGCCCAGCTGCATAACTGGGCTGTCAGGCCTGTTCTACTGCATCGTGTGGTCAAACTGAGGTTTTTCTGTTTTGCTTGAGTATCTGCAATAAGCACATGTGATATTAGGACTCCAGGCCTACAATACTGTGAGCCATACCCCTTTGAGTCTAAGATTAATAGCATTGAGAAAGATATTATTTTCTCTTTCCACCCCTTATAAAGCTACTTCCTGACCAGCAAGGCCCTCTACTTAGCTATGATCAGAGACTACTTCATATACTTCTTTGTAACAGTCTCACCTGCTGGCAAGAGCAAAGTCAAAGTGTGATGATGGTCCTTCCATATTCTTTAAGAAGATCTAACTCTTTTTTTGGTCAGGATTCTTATATCACAGATTGTTGTAAATTTATTCAGTGAGGGCATCTACATATCAAGGGAATTCAAAAACACTGAATCAATAAGTTGCAAATCTTACCGTATTTTATTTGAATTAAAGTCAGATAAAATTAAGAAGGAGACTGTCTCAACCATTGTCAGTACTACTACAGCAGAAACTGAATGATTACAGAGAAGAAACCCATGGAAATGAGGTTTTTAGAGAGGTTTTCTCAAAGTTGAGCTGGCACAAAGGAAATTTTGTCATATCTCCAATGATCTCTGAAGAAATCTATGCTTTCTGTACTTTTTAAGGGAAAGGGGATGGAAAGTGGCTCTCAATTCTGCCATATGGTGGGGGAAAAATGGGACTGATCAGACTATTTCATGGAGAGATTCCAATCTGAAACAAACTCTTTAGTCATCCCTGTGAATGCACAGTCTCATGCCAATGTAAGAGAGGAAGTCAAAGGTGTTCTCCTGACTGATTCATTGACTTTATTGTGAAACTACGGTGACAAGGGAGAAGACTGATATAAAAGAACAAAAAAATCCTGATGAAAGCATTGCTGCTTTATGCTTGGAAAAGTATTTTTTTGAGCTTTTATATTTGAGTTTAGTCTTGGTTTAACTTTTAAAACACTCCTATAGTTCAATATTCTGAAAAGTATTCTTAACATAAGGAATAAAAAATTAGAATGTTCCAACTGTTTCCTATTTCTTAAAAAGTTCAGTTTCTGAAGGAAATGTGAATAAATAATTTAAAATAAGTTCAAGAACTCAGGAGCCTGAGGTTAATATTGTTGGTGAAGAAAGTACGGAACAGTGTATCAGACGCAGTATTCTTTCAAACTTAACATGTCTAGCAGCATGTAGAGCTACTCGCTTTTGTTGCAGCTCTTGGTCATTAGTTGGCCACTTCTCATTCTCTCCTTCACCCTGGTCCCCTCAGCATGTTTAGCTAGCCTGATTCCCTGAAAGTATCCTAACATATTTAATACCAACATTTGTACTTACACATCTACAAATGAGGTTACTGTAATATGTTTCTCTTTTAAATCTTAAAAATACAAAAATGTAGGCAAAATTTAATGTGGTAAACTCTTGTTTTATCTACGAATTTTTAACAACTTATTTTTAAAACTTTTTTTCATTTGCCTCATTTCTTAACCATGTGAGCCCTTAGTAAAAGCATCACAACTAATTTTTCGTTAAATAGCATGATATTCTGTGAAACCTTTTTCTCAGTCTATTTCAGTTTTATCAAACTTTTTCACTGTTATATACCTAACACCTAGTATAGTGCCTAGCATTTTTTTCCTTGAATAAATGAATGAATGAATGAATGAGTGTCCTCCCAGGGTCCTCAGGTTAATCTTGCCTCTGTTTACTAGATCGCAATCTTTTGGCCTCTTTCTTTCATAATCTTGTTTCTTCTCTCTACTAATCTTCCCATCAACTCAATTTGTTAAAAAAATTTTTTTGCTCATCTTACAAAAAGAAAATATCTTCACCTTGAATCTCATTTCAGCTACTGCTCAATTTCTCTGCTCCCTTCAAAGTAAAATTTCTTGAATGGCCACTGTGGTTTAGGACCTCTGTGAGCCCATGCCATTCTCTTATTCCTGCCTCAGAAATTGCTCATGGCCTCCTGAGTTCCACCTGTCAGTGAGATCATTTTCTATCACTCTTAACCTGTGACATGTTCTACCACTCCTTCTTTATTTACGCTTATGATATAGGGGCCTGGTTCTCATATAGCCATCGTGCTCTTCTGTTTCTGATGTTTCCTCTGTGGGTACTTGTGTGACGTATAGCTGAACTGTTTTAGACTGGACTGGCCTCTTGGTCTTAACACTGTCCTCTTCCATGGCTCCTTCTTTTTTCTTATCAATGGATTCCATAGGTCTCCCTCCTTGAAATGAGAAAAAATTTCTTTCACACTCTTCTCTGATATATAAGTTATAAAATGTAGTGCCATATCTTCAAAGTATCTTAGAGATTTGAGTTATACAAATCATCTCAGCATTATAATTTCCTCTTCTTGGGGGCTCTGTGTACAAGGTCCTTAGTAGTAAGATAACCAGTGTAGTCCATGCTATTATATTTTAAATTGTTGCTTCTCTATTACATGGACTCATTACCATTTGATCTACCTAATATATGTTGTCTTTTATAAAGATAAGTCGTTTCACATGAATTTTGTATAAGTAGATGCTTAGGGCCTCCTTATAAATACTTAGACTTACCTAAATTTCAAAGATATGCCAGATTAGCTATAAGTCTCTCCATGTGTTGTGCCTGTTCAGACTTGTCACCTATGGCCAAAATATGGTTGTATCTTGTGGGATGTTTGATATAATGAGATATGACTATATAGCAGCTGCTGGTAAAGTGATAAATTTTCAGATATCTAATTCTCAAATGGACAAAACAGCAAATGTGTGTGTGTGTCTGTGTGTATTCAATGAAGCACCAGAAAGTATAATAATCTAATATTTTCTATCTCAAACTTCTATCTCTTCAGTTCAAATTGAAAAACAGAAGACTTATAGATTCCACTTAGAGATTAATAAAGAATGTGTGATACTTTTCAAAAGCTGTTTCCTTCCTCGAGGGGAATACTATGAGAACATAAATCACTTGGGACACTATTACCTCTGTGATAATTGAGGAAAATCAAGATAACTTGTTTATTATACTTTTTTTTTCAAGTTTATATTGTAGAACAAATGATGAAAAACTGAAAATTTGGTTTTCATCACCCAGTGTCACTAGAATTGTTTTGATTTCCTATCAGTAGAAAGACCTTAAGGAAAATTAAATAAGTGTGATAGACATACTGAGGAAATTAGGTGCTGAAATAGCACTTGCTTCTCTGGTTCTTAGAGTGCTCAGGGAAACTCTCTAGTTTCTCTGAATCATGACATTCAGTAGGGCATGGTTTCTCAACCACTTAAAATCATACTTCCTCTTGACAAAAATCTCTCTCTGACTTTTAGTATTATTTAAATCTAAAATTTATATATTATGACACAGAACTCAAAGCAATTGAACAAAGGTATTATTTTATTCTTGAACTAAATATACTGTTTATGCACATAATTCTGATATGATTCTATTTATCAAAAACAACCCCATTCTGAGCTGTAGTAGCCTCTCTTTATTCATAAAAATGAGAGAGATAAACAGCAATATGATAGATAGATAGATAGATAGATAGATAGATAGATAGATAGATAAGAGAAAGAAAAGAGAGAGGTAGATTGAGGAGAAAGGAAGAAACTTTTATTTAGGGAAATCTACAAAATTGAAGTAGAAAAATTGGAGTAGAAAAAATTATAAACAAAAAGTCTCAGGAAGAGAGAGTAAGGCAGAATGCAGACAATCCAAATCGGAGGATTTGCTATAGTATTTTATAGACGCAAAGGTAATAATACTAAGGAGAATACTAGAGTGTATGCATTTTTAAAAAGTTAATGAGAGTGCATTATAATATTTGTATTCATATTGTAATATTCATATTCATGAAGATGTCAGAACATCATAATAATATTGTGATGACAGTCATTAACACACACCCATTCTACTTCTGGGATATTGTAATAGGTGCCTTAGATAAATAAAGACAGATTCCCCATACCTCACAAATCCTCACTTAACCCATCAAAGCTTTAGAAGAAATTTTCCTTCACATCTGCTCATGGTGTCTTATTTCGCTTTTCTTTGCTAGAGATTCTGTTCTCTGAGAAAGCTCTTTTTTATTTTGGAGATTTAATCTAAATAAAATGAGATATTCTTGATAGCATGAAGTATATCCAAAGAGAGAAAAAGTGATTATTCAAATCAAATACTGGAAGATCAATTGGATGACACATGGACACCTTAATAAATGAAGTCATAAGTTATTATATTGAGTGAAAGATTCGAAAAATAAATGTGATAAAGTGAATCATTATATTATGTAATTAATTCTTTGATATGGTTGGCAAGCATTTTTAGTATTCGACAGACTTTATTTCAAATATTGGCTCTACCACTTACTATTTGATATTAGACAAGATACTTAATCTTTTTAAGATGGAGTTTCCTCATATTAACCCGAAATCATACTTACATATTAGGGTTAATGTAATCCCCAAATAGGGAAATCATTTTTAAAGCTTCTAGTTTATTATAAATTATTATTATTATCTTCATCATCACCACTATGAATTTTTATTTTTCTAGATTTATATCCAACTTCTAAGACCAGAAAGAATTAAAAGTGATTTCAAAGTAACATAGCAGTATCAGGTGTTCATACTAATTGGTAGAAGTACAGAGAGAAGAAAAAATTGTCTCCTATTTACAATAGCCACTCCGGTGTAGATGCTGAGGAATCCAGAAGAGTCTCAAGGCCTCTTTGAGTATGTAAATAATGAGAAATATACCAAGAGCAAGAAAATGAATCTTAGATAAGCTTGAGGACGAGCTATAGACTTGCAAGGAATTTATGTTTCAAAACCACTGAGGCAGTTGTTATTCAGACCCAGTCACAAAATCTATTGGCCTACTCTGACAGTTGTACAGATTCCTCTAATCTATAAATTGGAGATAATGATGCTGCCATGGAAAATTCATTTGAAAGACACTGTGAAGTGTAAAGTATCATCATGTTATTACACATGGCTCACTGGTCTGATTATTGATATATACAGTGTCAAAAACAGTTTTTTCATTCTGCTGCTAAATGAAATATGAAAAATAAATATGTTAGTATTATTCTCTATCAATTCAGTGGTTGTCACATTTAACTGAGTTAACATTTCATCATCAGAACTATTTAAATTCTTTATTGAACATGTGGCAGAACTGTTATAGAACTGCTTGTATTTTAAGATTCTCTCATAAATGAGTCAATTAAATAGGCAATTACTATTTTGGCCTTGATGTTCAGATATGCCTTACTGAAAGAAATGTATATTGTGTTATTTTTCTGAGTTTTTTAAACTTAGAATGTTTTCCATGTGTTTCTGTCAGTTATAGCTCATCATGAATGCATCAGTTTTTGAAATATTACTTATTCTTCTCCATGCATGCCTTATTTTTTCTAATTCAGAGCCCCCGTTCAAATATTTTACCAGTTTTTATCTGTACCTTAAGCTAGCCAGGCCCATTCACATAGATT
Source organism: Pteropus alecto (assembly GCF_000325575.1). Classification (NCBI taxonomy): domain Eukaryota; kingdom Metazoa; phylum Chordata; class Mammalia; order Chiroptera; family Pteropodidae; genus Pteropus; species Pteropus alecto. The sequence continues at coordinate 23,783,968 of NW_006438113.1, read as the reverse complement.
GTGGGTGAGGTAACTGCAATAATGATAAATTTGTATAGAACCTCTTCAGTTTGCATACAACCTACTCTTATGTTCAAGCTTCTTTATTAATCTTGATCCGTATTTTCTATTGTTTTTGGAGATGGTCTTGATATTTTTGTCTTCTCTAGTTCTTTAGAGTTGTCAGCCAATCTTGATTTTTCTGAACTGACCTTCGATGTTCACAAAATATATCATCTCTCACTATTTCTGTCTTCTTTTGGTAAATTTCCCTCTCCTAAATTTAAGTACTAAAACATAAGCCATAGCATAGCTACCACTGCTCAGCACCCTTCCTCATGGACTAAGAGGAAGAGGGGATAATCTAAACAACTCTTTTCTTTGCTTAGTAAGTTCCTTTCCCTTACATATACAAACCTGTCACAGTCCTCAAGTGCCTTTAATTCTTCCCAACTTCAATACCATTATAATGTGATCTTAACATAACATTAACCAATCAACACTCAGCTCTACCTAAAATTTACCTAGAGCTTTCAGGCTAAATCTAAACTCTTTAACATGGCTTATCAACTCTTTGTGATCTACCTCCTGTTTACCTTCCCAAATGACCGTGAGCTCTTGGAGCTTAAAACATTATACTCTTATGCAGTCACCTAAATGTATTACATTCTTTCATATTTTTGTGTCTTTGCAGGTAATGCAAAAGCATAATAAAGTTTTAGCCCTACTGATTATTGACTGATCATTCTGTACTGGTGTTTGGCACTGGGGATAAAAAGATGACTAGTGCAAAAATTCTCCTCCAGACAAGAAGCTACAATTATGTTATAAATGGATAGTATCTGAACCAAATTATTAAAAACTATGTCAGAAATTGTTAAGTGGACAAGAGAGAAAAAGTCATTCCTAAAAGAGTTAAACAAACAAACAAACAAACAAAAAACAGCATGAGCTTCCAGGTTTTCTGATTCAGTTGTTCTGGTTTGAGAATTGCATTTCTAACAAGTTCCCAGGTGATGTTGGTGCTGCTGGTCAGAGAGAACCATGGATTTTAAGGAGAAAATACAGTCGCCATGTTGAGCAGATAGAAAGGTAACAGTGAATATGTAAAATTCCTCAAAAACCAGTAAAGAGACAGACCATAAAGAATACAGTGAATGGAAAACAGGACCAAAAGGAAAAAAGGTACATCTCCCAGCCCACTAAGCTGAATTCAAGGGTGGCTAAAATCTATTTAAATATATAATTTCTTCCATAATTGGTTGAGGAAGACTCATGCTATTTGGGAATTTTTTTGAAAGGCATATATTTAGTTTATAATTCTTCAAAATAGAAAAATAAATTAATTCAGGATAATAATGTTAACATTTAAAGGAAATACTCTAAAGCTGGAAGGAACATTATTACAAAATCCATCATTTTAAGGAGACAAATAAATAAATATGAATGGTATATTTATATTATCTTACTAGATCACTTGGTATACAAAGAAATAAAATTTGAGTTTCTTTTTTAACTTAGACCGGAATTCACTTGACTAGAAGATGATCTATCAACTGTTTATGATCTAAGGTAATTTTACCTGACTCCACTGGCTAATGCCGAGACTCCCATTGACTGTACACATTTTTTGATCCACCTACCTAAAATTTGAAATTCTTATTTTTTAAATTTTATTTGTCTTCTAAAATTATTTAATAGTTTCATAACTATTTATAAAACTGGCATACTTGATGTAAGTTCAGTTGTCGCCATGGTCAGGGCCATTTATATTGCTCAAATACAGATCATAAAATATTACCTATGGACTAGTGTACCATAACTATAGAAAATATTGCTATTTTTCTTTTTGTTTTGTAAAATAAATTGGCAGAGTATGCAAGTGCACTCATTACTTTGTGATTTTTTTCAGTTGTTTCACACCTATGCTTCATTAGTATAATGAATGAATGAATCACTACTGAAAGTTTATACAGATGTGATTTTTAAAATGTTGTTCTTTCATCTGTGATTCAAAAAAAGGAATAATGATGTCCCTTCATAAATTTTCATTTAACTACTAAATATGTAAAGTTGTTAATATAAAATCAATATAAATTAGCCTTAAAAAATGAGAGAAACTCCTTAAGAATACTGGTAAGATTTAGTAGAGTTCTTTCATTAGAAGATATCCAAGCAGCTATGAGACTAATGTCTAGGTTTTAGAGAGATGAACGTTTAAATTTTACAGTGAAGTCAACCCTGCAGTGCACATCCAATATAACATATGAACACAAATATGGCATAATGTTTTATTTGTTATGTGAACATTCAATTTATTAAGACAGCAGTTCTCCAAAACTTTTGTTACCAATGTATGCTGGATATTTTCATTTCTTTTTCCAGAATCACTCTCCACCCTTCTGTATAATTACCTGTGCCCTGGGAGGCTTGGGTTGGCAGAAAGAGAGGCACTTTTAGGATATGGACGCTACTCAAAGAGCGAGGTTGGGATATTTATTCTTTCAGGTCTCTCCCTGCTGATTTGCTGTTCCTCTACCAAGCCTTTGCTCTTGGCAGGAAGCCATTTCCACACAGTTACCCTCTCTGGCTTCGGATAACCACTCTAGTCCACATCTCACATCATTGTAAGTACTTTCACTATTGCAAGAACTAGGCCTGCACTATATCTGGTTTCTTTAAATAGGCTTTGAGCGAACTCTACTACAACTGCCTAAATTGAGGGTGCTATTTCCTTTTAGAAAATTGCTACTTTAAACATCCTCAATATTCTGTGATAATTTCATAACAACATAAATACTAGTAGTAACATTTTTGTACCAACATGAACTAATTATTTAATAAGTAGTTACTAAGGGATATAAACTTAACACGTAGTCTTATATTACTAGGTGTCCCCCTATAATGTAAAAAAAAAAAAATACTTGAAGAATTTTAATATTATTGCTTTGATGTTATAGTATGATTTTTTAATAGACCACAAATTCATAGGTAGCAATCACCAATGAGTTTTCACTATTTAATATTTTTAAAAACGTTTTTGTATATATTCACTTTAATAGTAGGGAAATAATATAGTTAATAAAATTTAAAGCTTAAAAATTCTGTTGCTGAAAATACGTATCTCTATACCCTATAGGAATAAGCAAGAACCCACAACACGGTAAATGCAATAAATAAATGTAATGTGACAGTTATTTGTATTTTTTTAAAAAAAGAAAATTGCAATTGAAACTATAGCCAACTCTAAAACACTTTCATGATGTGATGCAAACAAGACACTGGAGCCCAAAGTGTAGAGGTTGCAAATCTACCCATGAGCAGAGGTCTGACAATATTTATAGCAACCAGATTTCTTAGTGAACAAAGACTACAAGAATTTTAATCAGACAGTAAATAATATTTATTCATATCATATTTTAACTGTCCTTACTAATTTATTTACTAAACTTTGAAACCTGTTTAAATAAAATTCTACTCATCAGAAACTAGAAGTATGACCTTGTAGTGGTGCATTTTCAAGAATTATCCCAAGTGATTTTCATATACTAAACTTTAAAAAACACTGAATTATTACTTTATTTCTAATTTGAGACTTTAAAAAATGAAGTATTTGCTGTGGTATTTTTGAAAGAATAAGCTTTTACCATATACATAGCGTTGATATTAGTAATTAGTCTTATAAAAAGTTAGTTTTACATTTCATATAATGAGAACCAAAGTGTTTTTGACAAATGTATTAAAATGTTTTTTAAAATATAGCAAGAATCTTCAATATTCTCAGCAAATTTATTCATTTTGAATTAAAATAGTAAAATTAGCCTGAATTGTTTTAGACAGAAAACATCTAATATGCTGCTGCATTCAATATGCAGCCAAAGAGTATTTTGTAGTCATAAGCAGATTGTGTCGAATTTTAACACCGCACTCCCCCCACCCCCCCCACAATTACTATCCCTGCGTGGACCTGTGGTAAAGCAATTAAAACCAAGACAACCTGGAGGCAGATATTAGGAAACTCTTGAGGCAATGTCCCTTTTGAGATTAAAAGAGAGAGAGAGATGGGAGGGAGGTTAAGGGGAGAGAAAGAGAAAAAGTGACTCTCACAAAGATTTTAAGCACTAAAAATGTATAATATCCTGTCTATCCATAATTACTTTCCTTCCCAAGCCAACATAGTAATTACTTCATGAAATACACTGGGTGGGAGTGGGAGGCCGTTAGAGGGGATCTTATCAGGAGAAACACATTTTGTATGTAATATCCACACTTTATTCAGTGAGAATCCTGATCCTGTTTTGTCCAATTAACTTCTCTCATCACTTTATACTCTAAATAGATGAAAACAGACCCTCTAGTTGCCCACGCTAATCCTTAAAGATTTAGATCCATATACCACATTGATGGGGATTGGGATAGGGATTGGGAGTGGGAGATTTTCAGTTTTTGTCATTTCTATTTGTTCTAATTATTTATTGTTGAAGAATAACTCCTCCCTATTGTTGAAGAATAACCCTTAAAAATGATTGACTTTCAAATGACAACCATTTCATTTATATTTTATTTCTTCACCTCTCCTTGCCAGTGGTTTTTCAGAGGCTACATTCAGCTGATAGGTCAATTAGGGGTTGAGCTCTGCTGGGTCTCTTGTATGGCTAAGCTTCTACCTTTTTCCATTCTAATCTCAGGTCTTCCCTTCCCTGTGGCATTTCTCTCTAAATTGCACCTCCAGTAAGGTATCCAAGTGAAAAAGTGGAAGCTTCCAAGGCTTCTTTTGTCTTACACCCACATCCTGAACAGTGTTGCTTTCTCCACATCCTAATGGTTCAAACAATTCATAAGTCCAGCCCAGATTAAAGGGGATGGGATACACAGGTCATGAATGCTAAGAGATATGATTTACTGAGAGCATCAATGTAACACTGTCAAACCTTCTGATTATTTAGATACCAAGTTATACAAAGGAACCCCAAATCTGAAGATATTTTGGTTTAACACCCCCATCTGACATAGCCAACTAGAGATAAACAGAACACAATGTCATTATGCAAACATAACTATTCAATACCATCATACATTAATGGACTTGAGCAGTGATCAGAAGGAAGTTAGATATTAACTTTTCTGCCTTAGTTCATTTCCAATTCTATTTTAAAATTAGACTTCTGTGTGACTATTAATATTTAAATCACAAACATAACTGTATGGAGCTAAATTGACACATTCTAATAGAAAGGTACATAGATTTACTGTGATGATCAAATAATGAGATTTATAGTCTCAGAATACACATGGTAATTAGAATTATTATTACCTGGTAATTGACTAATGAAGATATCTATGAAACAAAATAAAGAGAAAACTTAGGCAGGGGGTCCTTTAAATTATTTTAGTGAGGTGACAAGATGTGGAATATTGTTAGAAATCAAGTCCCAAAATCTTATTTTCCTTTTCATTTAGAAAAGATTAACACAGAGGGAGGTAATATTTCTTTTCCAAAAAGATAAATTGTAATTTTCTCTTTAAATTGTTGATATCAACTAGCTTTAGATGTGGTGGACTCCACTTTGAAATACTTGTAACCTTCATCCAATTATGTGCACCAGTTTTCTGAGCATAAATCATCTGGGCTAATGATGTCTCAAGCTTCCATGACAGACTTTGTGAAGTTTACATCTAAGAAAAAGTTAGAGACTGATTGAACAGGCCAGTGAAGTACTTCTTGACTAAATACTGGAAGGGAACTATTGTCCTTAGTCAGAGGAGTTTCACTTGGAATCCAGAAAGCAATGTTTTGAGGTGAGGGGGCAAAACAGAGGTCCAGCAATGCTATGTGAGAACAGGTCTTGGTAATAATCACTCTGACACCTACTATAGACCTTCTATTTTGTTTTAAACTTGATGCAGTGCAGCTCAAACCATCTGCTGCTTGGCCATCCATGCTTGACCAACCTTTCTACATTTAAAGAACTGATCTTTCCTGTAGTATTTTTAATATTTTTGGCCCTAACTCTTAACCTAAGCAAGTGACAAAACCTAGGAAGGACACACAGCATCCTGGTGACTTAAGACAGAGAGGTCTTGCTTCCTCATTTCCATTAGAGATCATTAAGATGAAATAGTGTAGTGCATAAGAAGATCAAGAAATTCCATTAAGAAAGAGAATGAAAAAAATCTGCTTTTTTAAAGTCTCTGGATATCAATCCTGGCTTATACAATGGCTGCTTACTAGCCTAAGAGAGACTAGATTCCTTGCTCTTCACAGTGAGTGATGCCTCTTTATAAATCAACCACTCACTCAGTCAATCTTGAATAATGGTAGAAAAGGTGAAAAGGAGTTGAGTTGTATTTTTAGAACTTTGGTCAAGTTTTTATTCTCTGTTTATTTCTTTACCAAGCACCATAATCCCATTGCACATATAAATGGGTCTTAATGATAGATTACTTCTAAGAAAGACCAAAAAAAAAAAAAAAAATGTAAGTTAAAGTCTATTAGCTAAAGTTTTCATTCTCAAATGGATCAATAAACTCCCAAGCCTTAGGAATAACTGTTCATAATGAAATGTGCATGTGTTCATCATCACATAATCAATACAGTAAATAAACTGAGTGACACATTTGTTTCTGCCTTTCTTTTCTCCTTTTCTTACTCTAACTCCAGCTCAGGTCTTATTTCAGTGAGCTAAATCACTGATCTTTTTGTCTCTCTCTCTCCCATTTCCCATGCACTAAATCACTGAATAGATATATGTTCACAGTAAATGTAGACATGCACCACTTACAGAGGATGAAAGAGAAATATATTTATCCATATACATACATATGGATAAATGTATATATCTATATGTATATACTTGTGGTCTCCTACTTAACATGAATTTATGACTTAAAAAAGTGGGGATAGAATTATAGCTCATGGAAATATTGCCTCTTTCCTTACTGAAATCTTGAACGTAGAAATTTTCTATCCTCTCCTTATTCAGGGGAGTAATGAGATTTTGCTTCTGCCCTCATTCCTTTTTGAAGTCTTCCCTAAGGGAAAAGGGATCATCTGTCTGATTGGTTTCTGACCAGCATAAATGGATAGATCACTGTGCTGCAAGTCACTGCTCCTTCAGAGAACTTTTTGTTTCTGACGCCTCTTGTACTTCCTGTGGCCACCTAAGACCAGCTGATTCTCCTCATAACTAGAGAAATGGGTAAACCGACTTGGATTCTCTCTAGGGACCTGGTCTTATTTCAAGTATGTCTTCCCAGAGATTTAGAATGGGAAAGAGAGAATAGGAATAATTTATTCTAAAATCTAAACTGTGATTTCTAATCTAACCTTAAGAGTTTTTTTGAAATATCAGGCATTTGATCAATTTCATTACTGTCGAATTTTACTACTGTTTGGCTTACCTGGAAGGAAGAAAGAGTGAGTTATATATTTAAGTCCTAACAATGATGACTTTAGTTAAATTTTATCTTCTGTTTAAATAGCATAAAATAGCAAGAAAATAATTTTAAAATAACAATACAGGATGGATGTGTGACAGATAGTTTAGGTTACATTTCTAACAAGGATTCCTCCACTTCCTAATTCCCAGTAACCCCCAACTTATGGTAGTTATACATGTGGTTCCATTTCAAACTTCAAAAGTTGAAGACCATACCAATTAGAATATTCCAGTAATCTGGCCAAGTGGGACATTTTCAGGGTTGTCATCAGTCTAAGCTATTCCTGTAAGAGTGAATAGTAGGACTTTTAGTGAGAATACTAGTACAGAGATATGTCTCCAAGAGCTTAAAGTAATCATCTTGTGATCACAAGCACAGCCCTCCTCTGGCTGAAGCTGACATTGCAGAGGCAGAGCTGAGAGACATAGAGTAACGTAGCTCTTATGTACATTTTTGAATTGTTCATACAAAATATACTTCTGAAATTTCCACATATGTTGTATCTCTATCTATATCTATGTTGTTTAAGCCAGTTTGAGTCAACGTTTCTGTTATTATAACTAATACTATATAATAGATACAGGATTCAGAGAAAAATGCTTATTATGTTTTTCAGATGAGATGAAAACAATATTTATGGTATGGCTGACCTAGCATCCGTCATTTCAAAAATTACCTTCTACTCACCCATATCTGTAATGCCATACTGGGAGCTACAAATATGTTATGTGTCTCTGCCCCTGGCCACAGATAATTGATCCTGGGAAGAGCTCTTGATCAAAGCCAATCCATCTGAGTAATTTTTTTTTTTTTTTCTAACTGGAAATAAGGAAAGAAAGTTAATGGTAGTGGAAGCTGAGAGTGGAATGAGAGATCCTGGCAGATTCAAGTCCATGTTTTCACTGGTCTCTGAAGTCAAGCGACGTTGCTGTCATTCCCAGTGATATTAGTAAATGATCTTCACTTCGGAATTAAATTTCCATCATATGTACCACAAATATATTTAAAAATATTAAAAGGTAGTTTTTTTCATAGCTCCTTTTTCCAAGCCAGAAACGTGACATCTAAAATTTTTAGATTAGAAACTCTTCTTACTCTTTTTAGTACAAATATTTAAATACTTGAATGACAACTTTCATTATCTATATAGAATTTTAATCCTCACTTTGGAAGAACAAATGCATATATGTAAAGTAAATATTCCAGTGTTCCAAATTTAGTTTCAGGACTTTAAAGCCAGTAACAAAACACTCAAAAGATGTTCTTGTTATTTATAAAGTCAGCAGAAAACTCTGAAGTGAATTACAGCCTTGTGGGCACAATAAGACCATCAATTACTATTCTGTACATAAACATCAAATATTTACCAAGTAGCAGGTAAAAGGTTTTTTATAAAGATGTAAATATACAAGAATATTTCACTGTGAGCATTGCAGACAAAAGCATGAATAGCTTGGTTGAAATCACAGAATACTAGATTAACCCTTGCAAAAAATAAAAGTTTAGGGGAGTATATATTTATTTACTAGTTCAGTTCCACTTTCCCAACCAGACTAAAAAACAAACAATGGAAATAACATCTGATATGCATTGGAATATCAAGTGGGGCGAATATTCTTATTTTTCTTTTCATTAGCACATAGCAATTTATTATATTTTAAGATATTTTTAATTTTTTTATAAATGCAGAGTTCATGCTTCTTGGCCAAATATTATCCAGGTTTATTTGCTCACACTGAGTGGATGATTCAATAGACTGATTTTTAATAAATAATTTATCATAAAAATCATTAAACAATGCAATAACAAAAATAAAAATTGTCCTAAGGTTAAGTAAATAGATATAATAGTTTAGTCCTCATAAAAATGCTTAATCTTAAGAGAGAATTTGTAGGGAGAAAAATCCGAGTTTAAAATAAAAGTGTAACTTTAGTAACTATGCAACTTGAAAGCTGAATTCAACATTATTTCCTGTCTCGATGTTGGACAATACATGGACTGGACTTACGTTCCTACATGTATGTTAAGATGTTAGAAATCAGCAAAATCAGCTCAGCTACTTAACCCAGAAAATACTTGCTCCTGAAAGATAAGACTGTGAGCCAACTGAGATAGCTCGCTATCAGAACTAAGTGGTTGCTTATCTAAGAATTGCTTCAAGACACTTGCTCACTGTGACAGCTAATCCAAAGCTATTATGTTACAAATCATACAATACTAACCAATTTTCTGTCTTGCAACACCTTGTGTAAAATCACCAAGCTCCGGTTCTGAAGTTTTATAAATATCTTTCTCTGATGTTTCCTTCTGGGACACTACTAAGACTTTATCAAGGTAATTTTTTCCTACTGCAGTAATGCAATAAGATTAATAAATTTAGCTTTGCTTGTTCAAAATCTTTTTTAAATGTTTTCTTTATTTTTCTTCTTTCTTTCTTTTTTTTGGACTTTTGAGACCACCAGATGACAGAGCTAGAGATCTCATTAACATCCAATACAAACTTCCTTGCTGCCATAATTAAAATTTGTCAAGGTAACAAAAAAAATGTGTCTTCTTATAAAAATGTAACTTTATAGTTCTTTGGTTTCCTGCCTTCTAGTTTTCTCTTATGGTGCAGGAAGAAAGTTGTTAATTTATTTAAAGTGGTAATTAATATGACTGATGTCACCAAGAAGAGAGAGAGAGAGGGAAATATAGAACTGTTGTTTCTATTATTCTTCCAGGTGATTTAGATTAACTAGAATGCCTTCAGAATTCATTCACAAAGAAAATATTTTAGCCTTTCAGATGACGGGTTTTCCTAATAATTCTTATTTGTTTTCTTATTCCTATGAAATAAATAAAATAAAATTGATATAATTATTAATTTCCCTGAGTCTACTATACAAGTTAACTTTTAGATGTTTAAATAGTCATTGGAAGTACTCTTTTTATCTGTAAGTGGCAGTTGCTAATTATCAGTATGTTGACCAATTGATTCACCAGATATCTTGTATTTAGTGACAAAAATTTTTAACATTTTGGAAATTTCCTCTAAAAATTAAATTTCTTGATTCTTTTAAGAAATTTGATGATCTTCCATATCAGTTTGCATTCACATTCAGAAACAGCTGGAGCCAAATGATAATAAAGATTGCTAATATGTATTGAGTATTCACTATAACTAAGGGACAATTCTGAGCACTTTACATAGAATTTAATTTTTACAATTATGTAAAATATATATTATTAATAGCCTCGATTGACAGATTGGGAAACTAAAATAGAGAGCATATTAGTGACTTGTCTAAGGTCATGCAGCTAGTAAATACTGGGATTAAACTGAGTAAATCTGACTGCAGCGTTCATCCTCTTAATCACTCTGCTACCACTTCCTTTAGTTTGTGTAAATGCATTTCACGCTGACAGTCTCCACTGTTGCACTGTCAGGCAGGCATCCCTCTGTACTCATATAGGTTACCTTTATGACTGTTTCAAGAGTTTGTGATTTATGATCATTTTTGAATTCTGGTGTATAAAATAATGAAAAATATCTATTAAAAATATACACCTCCAAAAGTAGAATTAGTCATTCTAATGGAAAAATTTTTAAAAGACTATATGGTTAAAGAAGTTCCTGTTTCTGTAGCACTTTTTTATAAAATTCAGCGAGTTCCTATTCACGGTAGAAAGTTCTAGCTTAATGGTCAGTCTGCATTTTAGAATCGCTGTGTGTAATCTCTTCATTTTATTTAATTTTCTAGAGCTAACCTGAAATTTAAGACAATTTCTTCATGGACAAAAAATTTATTTGACTTTTTTATTGCTTGTGAGCCACATAAAATTTTCTTTAAGTACCATTTTAAGTAAAGTAAATTTATGTAAATTGTAAAGTAAAATTTTTACTTTATGGATAAGAGTTTTTTTCCTATATCCTTGTAGTTCGATAGAATATGAAAGAAAGATAGTTAGTAACATGAGTTTAGGTGCAACTTAGCCCCGCTAAGATTACTTTAACATCTTTTTGCAAAAGTTAGTATTTTAACTACAGTTAATTATGGTTATACGCAGTAATTGTGTTCTATAAAGTCACCACAAACAGTGAATTAGTGAATAATGAACCATTGCTTCTAGGAGAAATATGGGCTTAGGTTCCTGTGAGCCTCTAGTCGCATTTTTGCGAACTCATCAATACATAACTATGTTTTATGTATGTTGTTCTTTAAACACACCTTATTTTAATATATGTCATTGATTCAATAACATTGAACTCATGGTCAACAGCACATATCACTTATACCTGAATGAAGCTTATCTAATACCCATGTGTTCTCCATAACCAACATCACAACCTTCTTGCACTTGGGAACACGTAAAAGCACTTCAGCACTGCGCTTAGAGATGATGCTAAACAGTGAAATCACCTATCAAAAGAATAAAATGTGAAAAATATGACAATGTATAGACCATGAAAAGAACGCTTGTTTATAGAATGAGAGCTAAAACAAGAAGTCAAAGTATCAACTTATTCTACTTCAGCTGGGCATGTGCATATTGGGTGACTCAACTTGTTCACTGCTCTGCATATGTTTGCAAACAACCATGAAAGTATCATGAGTATTGATTTTGGGGTTACACATAAATTTCAATTTTGCAAATACAGAATTTGTGAATAACAAATATTGACTGCATTTTACAAATTAATATCTTCTTAGTTTAAATAATGATATCATAGATAACAGTTAATAAAGACCTTTTTTATGGGGCACTTCAGCTACTTAAGTTAATAATGATGTATTTCATTTGTATTATACATTGAAATATGAATTGACAACACCATTCTCAGAATTGATCTTCTGCAGTTTATCTGCATACTTCGGGGCAGTCAAGATATTCGTGAAATTCAGATTATACTGCTTCACACTGACCAATGTGTCCTCCCCTCAATTCATGTAGCCCAGACCACTTGGTGTTTATTTATTGCCTTGTGTTATTCTCAATTTACTTCATTTCATTGAATATTATCTCTTTACTACTGTTTAAGCTTCTCGAGGTAATGAGTTCTTTATGAAACAATATTTAATGCAATGTTTGGCAGAACTGTTTATCGATCCTTCTTTATGGTACAGTGGTTTCTATGCTCCCAGATTCTTCTCGTTTCCTTCACCTCAAATAACCTCTGTTCCTCTTACTTTCTGTTTCCATCCTGTACCCACTCATTTTCATGTTTCTAAAATTGTATTTATTCTTCAAAGTCCAACTAAAAGTAAAAATGAAATGTCATTGATGTTCCCCAAGACCACCTTCAGGTTCAGATATTCACTAGACAGACTCACAGAACTCAGAGAAGCTGTTATATTCATGGTTATAGTTTATTTCAAAGAAAGATACAGATTAAAATCAGCAAAGGAAAAAGGCACATTGTACAGTGTCCAGGAGACACCAGGTTTTTGTTTTTATTTGTTCTCTTCCAGTAGAGTCATATGGACAGCACTAATTCTCTCAGCAATGATGTATGACACCAAGCATGGAGTACTATCAATCAGAGGAGTATATCAAGCCTTGATGTCCAGTGAGGGCAGTTATATTGGCATAGAGTGCCCATGTGACTGATCTACTTACTCAGTTGCCAGCCTCTCCAGAGGTCAGACTGGTATTAGATGGCCAAAGCCTCAGGTAAACAAAGACACTCTTATCAGGCAAGATATTCCAAGGGTTTAAAGGCTATCTTTCTGAAACTAGTCAAGGGCCTGACTGTCCTTTGGAATGTACAGGCTTCCAAAAACCCAAGCCTGATGAGTTAGTTCTTCGCGGACAAATGTAATGTACTCCATGTATCTCTTCCTGTTGCATCATCTCTAGCCCAAATAAATGTCTGAGGCCCTTATATGTGGAACAAGAGAAAATTGCTTACTAATTGATTTGCTAAACTGGTCTGCAGACTAAGAACAAAATATAAATTTTCTGGTCTAGACTATGGGAGGAAGGGGATTTGAATTACTGTTTATGAGAGAAAGGAATAGAGAAGACAGTGTATGACTAAGGGCAGAATCTTTGAGAGAGGACAAATGGCTAATTGGGAAGTTTAAGCTGTTTTGTCTCCCATGTAAATTTTAACAAAATCCATATGTTACAATTCCTTGGAGAGGGAAAAGGAAGAGGTGCAGCAACATTCTGAAAAAGGTAGGGTTCCGGCCAAAATCGAAGATTGCCAACCATGTTGATGCTACATATAATGGTTCAAGTAAGCTTATTATTTTTCTTTAGACTTTTAACATTTTAGAGTAGACGTCATGTTTGAAGTAACTTTTGAACCCTCACATTGCTAGCATATTCTTTGACATATAAATTGATAGCTGACTTTTATTTTATAGTTATTATGTGTCAGAAACTATTCTATTACTTTATAAGCTTAATCTCATTTACTCCTGTGGGGTAGGATTTTTTACGTAGTAAATAACTAAGGTTATTTAAGTAGGCTGCTCAAGGTACAAAGCTAGTAAGTGGCAGAACAAGCTTTTAGATTCATGTGATTTGGCACCAGAGCCCATAATTTTAACCACTAATAATTCACTGATTCAATGAATTAATATTTTGTGATTATCAAAAATTTGATATTTGAGTTAATTCCTGACTGTATCTTTTGAAATCATCAGGAGAAACTTAGGCCTTCACTCCAGAACACTTTCATGTTAAAAATAGAATATTGGGTTAGAATGGGTGACAGGTTTGATTCAAGATAGAACATATATTGTCTTTATTAGAGTTTGAACTTAGCTTCAAAAAATAGAATACATTTACCTTCATATTGTCATCCATAAGAGTACAAAATAAGCAGTGAAAACTAAGTCATGATTTACTGTTCAGCCCAAACAAGAGACCTTTAGCAAAAAACACCATTTTCCTGAACTTTGACAGTGCTAATCTAGAAGTTGAAGTGAATAATTCGATTGTGTTTTGCAGTGGCAGAATAGTTGGTGGTAAACTCTGAAACATAGGAAATAGGTATAAATTATCTTCTTCCTTTTATAGTTGTCACTGACTTAACTATTTCTGAGAAATAAAAGATCAGAGCAGAATGTACACAACAGACAAAAGAAATCAATTCAAGAATGTAATGAAGCAAATAAAAGGAAAGCGAAACAATTGGTAAGAACCAGGAAGATTTGTTTTAGGTCTGCAAGACCAAAGCAAACAATAAGAAAATAGTTCAGCTGAAAACAAAGTTATGTTATTTCTTCTGATTGAATTATTTAGTCAATAATAGATGCAGAAAATGAAGGTTGGAAGACCAAGTATCTTATTTCATCCTACTTTGGTAAGATGTATATAAATACGAAAAATATAGCTTACTAACAAGATATGAGACTATAAAGAAAATAATTAAGTCTTAAATTCTGAAATCTTAGAATATTGGACTCAAAGAAAACGGAGAACTCACTCAGTCCATGCTCTTTTGGTAGCTCTCGGTCTCCTGATCAAATGTTTCCCACACTTCCACTCTCATTAATGATTCTATTCCAAAAGAATAGTTCTGTTTTATGGTCCAAGGCCAAGGTAGTAACAATTTCCATATGTTTTTCATAAATATAAGCCTCGCATGTTCAGAGAAAAGGCTAATTTAAGAGAATTATACCTGCGCCATATAAGAAAAGAGCTCACAAGAGGTATTATTAGTTATTGAGAGGGCAATATATTTTTGTTTCTGCTTCCTAAAAATGAGATAAGCTCCTATTAAACATTGACCTGTTCAAAATATGCTGCACTACTGAGGAGTGAGAGATGAAGCTGGAGATTTGGAGAGAATGCTAAATGATCTGTCTTAACTCTGAGGATTTGCCAGAGAAAGTAGACTTGCAAGGCAATCCCTTCATCCAGCAATCCTTACCTTATTGAAGGAAATAAAGCACTGTAATTAAATCTTCTCTAACCACATGTTTTGGCTGTTTAAATCCGGGCCAAAGATAGTCAGTCTTTGTTCTAGAATCGAGAGCTCTGCCAGTTTTCGTACTCAGGGAGCCTATTCCAGGTCTTGAATATTCTGTTTCCCCCATTTAATCTGACGAAACTCTGATTTGGGTCTGTGTAACTGAAACTATGGCCTCTCATATGGCTTGAACATCTGGACATTTAGTCCTAAACAGTAACCATAACCACATTGCTAATCACGGTTTCTGCCCGGTGTGAATGGTAGATACATGAAAACAAAAACTAGTTTGCCAGTTGGACTGCAAAATTTGTCCTTATCCAATAGTATCTTCTAAAGACCTCACTGTCCTTAGCCCAAGACCACTCACGTTTGAAGCAACTCATAACCTGGTTCTAACAAAGTTTATGAGCAGTGGAACAACTGTTCCCTTAGTTATAGTGATGATTAGATACTTCAAGAAATGATAGCAGTAGCTCAGACTGAGTGTTGGAAGGCAGAAAAACCTTTGAAGTACCAGGAATAAACACAGTTATACCTGGTACTAATTAAAAATTAAGATATATGGTCCCTGGACTAAATGTACTGAATCAATTGTTCATAGTCATCTTTGAGACTTCACTTTCAAATGTAACTTTACTTTTTCTGTTCTCAGTGTAAGCAGAATACAGCAGATTGTAAGATGCCTTAATAGGAAAATATTGGCTTCTATGAGTTCAACTAATTTAACTAATGTACAGATAGTTGTAAGGGAACACTATCTGTATATTACAGCTATATACAGGATAGTTATAACTCAATCTATGATATTAATTTATCTAAAGAATGAACGTATGCATGAAAGAGTTCAATAACAGAAAAAGGAGCAGTGATTATGGTTGAATGTTAAATTGGGGCATACGATCAAATTGGTCACCAGAGTGTGTCATTACATATATGGCAGAGACACTTCTTGTTTCTTAGGCTTCACCATGACCTAAATATCTCCCCAGCTATTTGTTTTCTCTTTTATCACTCCATTCACATCAAGTAACTTACTGATTACTAATAAATATGACTATCTTGATTTTGAAGTAGGAAGTACCCTAGGAACCATTATGACATTCTGCCTATTTAAAGCATATATCCTCTTCTATAAATAAGTAAACCAGAATGACTGTAAACTAGCAGTATGCATCAATACTGTGTGAATCTACCACTGAGAGTCTGATTGTCGCTAGGAGAGCTGGTTTCTCATGTAAAAGGATGAGGATCTGATCTTGGTGAATGAAAAATGCCACTCTGTAGAATCCATGGCAGTCGATTGACTTACCTCTTGTCACACAGTATGTGACTCAAATCTATGGGGAAAGGATGGGCTGTCAATAATTACTGTTGGGATAAATGAGGATACACAAAAAAAATGACATTATTGAACCCATTTTTTCACATTATGAACTAGAATAAATTCCAAATGGATTTAGAGATTTACACTAAAACAAAACTACAAGACTGTAACAAAATGAAACCAGCAAAATTAGACATATATTTATATATTTATATGTGTATATATGTATTTATTTATTTTTAAAGAGATAAGAGCCAGATGAGCAAAATCCAAATATAAATTTCAAAAGGTAAAGAACATGGCTCTCTTAAAAATATAAGCATGTTAAATATTTAAGTCATTAATGAGGAAAACAGCTAGAAGAGTATGCTGGTTCAAAGGAGTGTAGAAGAAATAAAATTATGTATAGGGACCAAAATAAAGAAAACTGGAATTAGATTGATAAATAGATTAAAAATTCATTAATGTCCTATAGAGCAATAAAACTGTAACCTTTGGAATTATCTTTTTAATGGGCAAAAATTATTTGCATCGCTACAGGACAAAGTCCATTTGATTTGCTATTGTACCAAGATAATTTGCACTACTATCATTGTTCTAAAAGTTAATATCAACCTTTAAAGGGCTGCACAATATCCTTTCCAACGGTAAAGAGTAAGTCAAAGAAAAGTGTGTATTCCTAGAGAATTAAATTAAATCTTTAAGTGGGACTATTTAACCCGTGCAGCAAGCACCAGTAAAACACTGAAAGAAAGAGCACAAAGTCATCTTTCTGCTTATTTCCAAATTTTTGAAATTTTTGTTTTCTTAACAATATGACTATACCAAACATAGATAAATTGTCAATAAATGTTTAAATACTGCCTGATATAAAATATGTCTTTTCTATACTGCAAGTTCTGAGGTCTTTTCAAGAAGAAGCTCTTTTATCTATTCAAATTTTAACATGTTAGATAGTAACACTTTCATCATTGCATGTTGGATATTTAGGCTACTTCAAAAAATTCTCATTTTACAAGATAATTTAAAATTCTGAAAATAGATAAGTCATTTAAAAAGTGATATTTACATCTCTTTAGCATTTATTACCTTCAATTTTCTACTAAGAACATGTATTTTTTTAAATGTCTTCTTCGAAGATCATAAAAAAATGTAATAGCATTTTGGAAGAAATAGAAAGCACACCAAAATCATAGTGCAGGATTTATTGCCTTTAATAAGAGCATTAACTACATTAGAAGAATCATATTATCACTGACTTAATGCATCTCCTATGAACATCACACCAAAATACTTAATACTTAGTGGAATGCTTAAATGCTTTAAGCTCAGGGAAGATATTCAAAATCATAAAAGAGATTTTTAAAGGGTATAATGCTAAGTAAGATAAATCAGAAAAAGAAAGACAAATACATTATGATTTCACTCATATGTGGAAACTAAAAACAAATAAATATAAACAAAGCAAAACAAAAACAAACTCATAGATACAGAGAACAGATCGGTGCTTACCAAGGGAAAAGGGGATTGTGGGTAGGTGAAAGGGGTGAAGGGGCTCAATTGTAAGGTGATGGATACTAACTAGATTTGTGGGTGATCACTTTGTAGAGTATACAGATGTCAAATTATGTGTTGTACAACTGAAACTTATATAAAAACATTAATTGAAGTCAAACTTACAATGGTAGAGAACTGTTATGGTTAAATATGTTATTAGAATTTCCAACTTTCAGTTAAACACATGATGATAGAGAACACATACTGACTTTTTGACAAGTAGATGGAAGTAAAAACTGACCAAATGTTCTGTAGCCTTAATGAGCCAAGAAGAAATAGAATTAAGATATCCTCTTTCCTTTCCTTTCCTTAATTTAAATTATCAGACAGTAGTCATATTATTTGATACAACAGCAGCATCGAATTTAAAGTCAAAAAGGATAAACAGTTATTTATGTGGTATAACTTGAAAGATACAATGAAGAACTGCTTCTCCCAGTTTGTTCAGTATTGTAACTGAAATTCCATCATCAGATCTTCATCCTCTGAATTTCTGAGAATAATAAAAATGCATATAATAATAAAAATGGTCTCTTTAAATGGTAAAATGTAACACCATTCATTATGTGTTTTTAGTGGAAACAAGTTTAACACATTTTACAACAATGAGATCAAGCTATATAGCAAAGATATACAAGATAGGAACTTGAGATACAAATGTACCACCAAAGTTAAAGTCAGCCACATCTAGATTACTTATGAAGGATAGTTTCACAGGACCCATAATGACCTATTAGGAATCAAGAATGTATAGAAGAGGGATTTATAAAGAGGGAATTTCTGAAAAGGGAGAGAAAACAGTGTCCATAGCCCAAATTCGCCATTTATATAATTTTGCTTTATATATGTTATTGCTTTTATATATAGATTTTAAATATAAGCTAAGCATTTAAGCATGGAGGATATATGGCCTCTATCCTTCCAGCAAACATGTGTCAGATATGTGGACCCTGATAACACTCAAGTACAAGTATAGAGAAGTATTGTTACCATAACAATAAAGTGTTATTACTGTATTCACCCTGAAAGGCAATACAACCTTAATGGACCATATTGTGTATTTCTTAAGGGTTATTTCAAATACCTCTTGAAACATTTACAATGTAAATAAAGGCAATAAATGTCTACTGGGAACTGAGAAAACTCAGGAAGCTATTATTCTTAGAAATGTTAACATGTCTTCTTAATAAGACTCTATTTCCTTGGTCTTAGGCATGACACTGAGACTTTGGAAAACATTGGCACATTCACCAATAATGGATGATTTCAGCTTAATTATTTGCATCTTCTTTTCACTTCCATATTGCCATTCCACTTACATGAGTAATTAAAAGTTGAGTTCTGCAGGCTTTATTTCTGAGACAGTCTAAGAAAAGCAAAAGGAAAATTAAACTCAAGGCTTACAAAAAAGGAAAGCAAATAAGTACTACAAATTTGACTAAATGAGAACATTGAAAGTCAATATACTAAACACTAGCAGATTTAAACAATTTATCACATGGTACTTCCTCAAAGTCAATTTCTTCAACACTCCTTGATTTTGAAGAAAACTTTTGGCATTTAAACTATTATTTATTTTCATACCAAAAGTTTTTCTTATATTGATTGTGGATGAAAAAGGGGTTTTATGGAAAGTAATCTCACAGGGTAATCTGATGATAGATTCCTACCTGGGCAGATCTCGGTAGAAAGTCAGATCCCAAGCATTTAACTTCTTTAGTAAAAGGTTTATATTTGCCGTAAGCAAACTCTGTCCATTGTTCTTGCGCATCTAGGTTAATACACCTTCGAAATGCTCCCTTTCAGACCTTTCCTTCTAATTAGTGACCACCCTTCCAGTCCCCTCAAGAGAGCACATAATCTTAACTACCCAATAATAATGCCTGATTTACTTTTTCCCGTCTTTATGCAATCTTCCTCATGTTTTCTCCTTAATTTAAAATGTGTAAAAGAAACTGCAGAACTATCATCAATTTGGCTCACATAAACTCTTATAAAAATTTTGAATAGGTTTGAATGTCTTATGTTGACAGGATTTTATTGAAAGTTATTAAACCCTTGAGCCAAATAGCTTCCTGGATATTGTATTAAACAGATGACTTAAGAATTTCCCGCTCAGTTTTTTCCTTCTAGTCCCTTCTAGGAACCAACTAAAAAGAGATTGAATTCATGAATTTTTCCTGAAAGAAAATATTGCTTTTTTGTCTCCAAAGAGGCATTTGTTTGGGAGAACCAGACTGATGGGTATGAAACATCATATCCCAAAGAGGCCCAGCTGCTTAGGATACTCTTAGCGCCATAGTAAAGCAATTCCTTTTCAGTGAGAAGATGTAAAGAGAGACAGGAAGGAACCATGTAAGAATTTTTCAAGTTATGTGGGAGGATCAATTATTATATTCTTTGGCTCTATTGTTACCGGAGAGTGAGGTTCTCCTTTCAGCGCAGTGTCCAGGGTCTTGATGTCTCGAACAAAGAATTGAGCAAGACACCAAAATACAGCAGAAAATAATAGCTTTGTTAGAAGGGAAAGTATAGCAACAGTACACTTCCAGACATGGAAGCGGGGCCAGACAAGCAGGAGAAGAGTAGCTCAAAGGCTCATGGGCATAGTAATACACAGTAATAAAGTCTTCGGGGTTTTTATCCCTATTTGCTGTGGTGGTTGCTCTCTTAAAGGAGTGGGCTTTCTTGACTGACAACTAAGATTGACAGGTCTCAGTGACTCATTGTTTGCTTTCTGCACATGTTTGTTCCCAGAATTCAGTCTGTTATAATGATACTAATGAACTTCCGAGCATATGCATCATATTATAATGATGATATAATGAGACTCAGGTGAGTTGAAGGTCGTTGGGGTCTTTGTTGCACAGGTGCAAGTGACTGGCTAAAACTAGTACCCAATTTTCTGTTTACTTGTATGAGTTACTTTTAGCCTAAAAATTCCCTCTGGCTTGCTTAATTGTGGGCAGACTAGGGCAGACCCTTTCTAGAATAGGATGACCTCAGCATCTTTGAGGTGGACCAAAACTCCCTAACTTTCCTACCTAACTCATTTCTAAGAGCCATAACCCCCTTTTTATTAATATGGATGTAGTACCCAATTTTCTGTTTACTTGTATGAGTTACTTTTAGCCTAAAAATTCCCTCTGGCTTGCTTAATTGTGGGCAGACTAGGGCAGACCCTTTCTAGAATAGGATGACCTCAGCATCTTTGAGGTGGACCAAAACTCCCTAACTTTCCTACCTAACTCATTTCTAAGAGCCATAACCCCCTTTTTATTAATATGGATGTTGAGAGATGGGAAGTCTCATTCTGTATC
>NW_006438113.1:23733470-23762386 GCF_000325575.1 Pteropus alecto | reverse complement strand
TCTGTCAGGACTGGGTCTTGGGTATTCTGCTGAAGTGCCCCCTCTGTCCGGGGACAAGGAAAAACGAGATACAAACTCGTTACTTAACTAGAATCATCTATCTAGTTATGTTTCTATCATTAATTTGTCCATCAAGTGGGTAAAGGAAAACAAGCTTGGTTAATATATTTCGTAAAAGAAAGAAAAAATTTATGTTATATGTCCCCTCCTCTCTCGACTCTAAGGACCCTGTTTGGCCTAAAGCCATTCCTGCCTTATGACGGGACCAGGAGAAGGCTGAGCTTCAATGATCCTTATCAATAGCCAGAGGAACTGAGTCACCAGTTTCAAGGTAATTATCTAAGTCTAAGGGAGAGGATCTTTCTCTAAAGAAAGGAGAAAGAAAAAGACTTAACTAGGTTTACTAAAAAGATTAAGAATTTTGCAAATGTTGGAGGTATCACTATGATTTCCTGTCTTTTTATTGAAATTCTCACTACATTCATGTATTTGTTTTTCTGACCTTATTGAGCATCTTTATGGCTGATATTTTGAACTCTTTATCAAGTAAATCACTTATCTCCATTCATTAAAGCTTGTTTCTGGAGTTTTAACTTGTTTTTTTGTTTGGAACATATTTCTTTATTTCTTCATTTTCTCTATATCTCACTATTGATTTGTGTGCATTAAATGCATTAAATAAAACAGCCACACCTCTCCCAGTCTTGATGGAGTGTTTTTCTGTAGGACATAAACCTTATCAATCAGCCCAGACCTAGCTCTTTGTTGTCTCTTAAACCTCTATGATTGTTCAAGCTGCCTTCATTAATCTTGGCGGCTGCAAGTAGTTGAGGGTATGACAAGACCGACCTGTCAGTATCTTAAAGTGGGGTATTGCCAGTAGTACCTAGATGCATCTTGCATCTACATTTTACACTGACTTAAACCTTGTAGTAAACCTTGGAAACTGCTCCTGTCTTTATCATTTCCTCACTTTGACTTTTTCCCAAAATGTTTTCAGGCTGCTTGAAATGTGTGGCAGCAATTTATGAGTGATCTAGAGTCTGAATATCTTTGCCACCGTTTACTGTTGCCACCGTATTTCTTTTAAATTTTAGCTGTCTTTATACGTGTGTAGTGATATCTCATTGTGGTTTTAATTTGCATTTCCCCAATGGTGTTGAATAGCTTTTTATGTATTTATTTTCTATCTCCTTATCCTCTCCAGTAAAATGCCTCATCTTTAAAAATCTTTTTTCTCAGTGAATTATATATTAGTTTTATAACACGATTTTTGAGAGTGCTTTATATATCATAGTTACTGGTCTTTTTTTGGAAATGTGGTTTCCAAATTATTTCTCCAGTCTGGAGTTTGTATTTTTATCCTTTTGACAGGATATTTGGTAGAGAAATAGAGTTTAATTTGGTCAAGTTCAATTTATCAATTTTTCTATTTGTGGATAAGGTATTTGGAATCAAATCTAAGAAAATTTTGCCTAGCCATAGATTCTAAAGATTTTCTCCTATTAATTGTTAATGTTTTATAATTTTTCATTTAAGTCCATGATTCCTATCAATTTTTCTGTAAATTGTGAGTTTTAGGTCAAAGTGTTTGTTTCTCTCCCCACCCCCCAATAGATATCCATTTGTTCCAAGACCATTTTTAAAAAGTTATTTTTGTAATTTCTTCACAATCATTTAGGCATAATTTTTAGGATTTCTATTCTGTTCCTTTGATCTATGTGTCTATACCTCTGCAAATACTAGATAGTCACCATTATTGTAGCTATATGTTGTCTTAAAATGAGATAGATTGATTCCTTTACTTTTCTCATCTTTTTAAAAACAGTTTTAGCTTATCTAATTCCTTGGCATTACCAATTAGCTTTTAAAGTAATTTTGTCTTTATCTACTAAATATTCTTGCTGAGATTTTGATAAGAATTGCATTAAACTTGTACATCAATTTGAGGAGAATTACCATCTTTACTATATTGAGTATTCCAATCCATTAACAAAATATATCTTTCCATTTATTTTAATCTTTTTAAAATTTTATTTGTCAATGTTTTATAATTTTCAGCATATGGTCCTATACATGTTTTGTTGTTTTACAAAATCTAAGTGTGATTTTTGGGGGTGGGGGAGAGATTTTAGTGATATTGTTTTGTTTTATTTAGTGTTCATGTATTTATTGCTTTTTATATGTTTACTTGCTTTTATAAGTTTACTTGCAACATTGCTGAATTATTAGTTACAGAATTTTTTTGTTGTTGTAGATTCCTGGAGATTCTCTATATAGACAATCACATCACCTACAAATAGAACTTATTTCATCTTTTCTAATCTGTAAGCCTTTTATTCTTCTTGCTTTATTGCGCTGATTAGAACTTGCAGCACCGGGCTGAATAAGAGTGATATCACCATACATTATTGCCTTGTTTCTAATCTTAAGGGAAAAACATTCAGTCTTTTGCCATAAATGTAATGTTAATTATAGGTATTTTGTAGATGTTCCTCATCAAGTTGAGAAAGTTATCCACTTTTCCTATATTTATGAGAGTTTATATCATGAATAGGTATTTATTTTTTGAACTGATTTTCTGCATTGATTGCTATGATCATGTGATATTTCTTTTTTAACCTTTCCATATAATGTATTGTCAAATATTTAACCATCTTGAATATTTGGCATAACAGACTTGCATACTATTTTTTATACATATTGTTGAATTTTATTTGGTAATATTTTGTTAAGAATTATTACATCTATATTTATAAAGGATATTAGTCCCTTTTTTTTTTCTGTATTGTTTTCTTTTTTGTATTGTTTTTGTCTGGTTGCCTGTATCATGGAACAGAGAGCAACATGACACACACAAAGTGATCAAGGTCAACATTGACCATGATAAATCATGTTGATAGTAAAAATTTTGAAATTATGTGATGCAAATTACCTCTTTGATCTTTCTCTGAAAGGCCATAACCCTAGTCAAACCCTTAGAAAAAAAAAATCAGGCAAATTCCACTAGAGGAGCAAAATACCTAACTCTCAATGTCTTTACTGAAAGAGGAGTCTTAAATAGAAGAGGTAAAATTAGAACTTTTATGGAAACTAAATTGTCAGAGACTAATATTGAGATATTTTTCGGGAATGGATTTGGTTTGATCTTTGAAGATAGAAGAGATTGTTGGGAAAAGAAGCCTTGGAGATAGGAATTTATGGGTCAAAGAAGAAAATTGAGAGTATCAAAAATAAAACATCAAATATTTTAGCATTTAATCTGAGTCTCATCTTGCCTATACCTCTTCTTTCTTAACTATTTTGATAAGAGACGTTTTTGTTTGTTTGTTTTATTTTGTTTTAGAGACTTAAATTGTGCAATGATGATAAAAAGAGCTAAACTATAGTAGTCACAAAATATGGAAGAAGAACCTATCTAATGCCTATTTCTTGAGCAAAAAATGGATATATAAATTTGTATTTAATAGTAAATTATTAGTCTACATATAAAATTTTTATAATACAGTAATTTAAAAATAGCATAACTTAAATAATCAAATAAATATTGTCATTTTAAAGTAGTCTACATGGGAGACTACAAACATTTCTAAACACTTTATGTATTAGATTTTTAATATATGACTTTAACACGAAACAAAAAAAAATTCTTGCAAATTTTCTTTCCACATTTTAGAACATACTATTCCTTTAAAGTGAAGCTCCTCCATAGCTCCATCATGTTTCTTCTCTGATTTTCAATTCCATTCTCTCTCTCTCTCACTCTCTCTCTCTTTCTCTTTCTCTCTTTCTGTTTCTCTCTTTTTCTTTCTCTTAAGTGTTCTACACACACACACACACACACACACACACACACACACACACGTAACTATAGAGCCTACATACCACTTATAATAAAATAAAAGGAATCTCTAGCACAATGAATGTATTGAAGTAAGACTGTTTGGGTTCAAATTTTAAATCTACTGTGTATTGACTTTGTGTCATTTAGCAGGTGGCTTCATTTCTTTGTGCCTCAGATTCTCCCTTTGTAAACCAGGTGTGATAATAGTATAACTTTTACAATGAATTGTAGTGAAAAATTAAGTGAATTAATATTAAAAATTACTGAGAATATCTAAAATTTTATAAATAATAAATATTAGCCATTATTATTGCTAACATAGTTAAGTGTACTGCCATTGTTAATATTTCTATTGATGTGAACTGAAAAGGATGAAAAATAATAGTGACTAAATATCAGTTGAGCAAAAGACACTTGTTTTATGTGCTCTCTTGCTTTTATTGATGTTCTCTCACTAGTCATTAAAATATCAAATTTTTCTATATTTTAAATCATAAGTGAGAATCACAGATGAAGATCCCATATATTACAAAAGTTCAAAATTAAAAAGACCTAATTTCTGATAGGAATTTGAAGGATAGGAAGATAATTTCAATATATTTTTGAATTTTCTCTATTCTATTACACAAAGAGTGCTAATGAGCTACTACTTTTCATTTTCTGTCAGTGTTATCCATCTCTATAGATCCCTCTTAAGGATATGTAAAGAAATACAAGAAATATGACAATAATGGCAATAAGTACTTCCTACATGTTTAGCATTCTGGTAGGTTATATTGCGTCATTTAATCTAGTAATATTTTTAGACAAGGAAATGGAGGCTTAGAGAGTAAGTCAGTTTCTGACAGCACAGGAAGTGTCAAAGCCAGGATTTAAATCCAGGCTCTTTAACACCAAAGCTTAAATTCTTAACCACTGAGCAAATCTAAATCTTTAAGTTTAAGAATAGAAGCAAAGCACAGCCCCTACATGTTCCACCTCTAAAGAGTGTTGTGAGACTAAAAAAATAGCTGTAGGTACTAAATGAAAATTATGTGGACAAATTGCCCTGTTTTGAAAAGTAAGCTCTTCTCTTCTAAAAAGACAATAATTGTTCAATTTTGTCTATACTTTGTCAGTCCTTTAAAAAAGTGTGTATGTCTGAAATCTGTGGTCCTGCAATTGCACTAATAAGTACAGGATATAAAAACTACTTCAAAGTTCTTATTGCCCTTAAACAACAAACCATATTTTTATAGAATGGAACTTGTCATTTACAGGGGAAATTTTCAAGCCTTTATTTGTTGTTGTCATGATGTCAGTTCTGTCTTGTCTCAGTATTTCAGAAAACTATCTGTAGGCAAATGAGAAAGAAGTAAAGGAAAAGCAGTCATATCTCATTCTGATCTCTTCATTTCAATAAGCACTTTGCATTAAATGTGGGTGGAACCATTAAAATATGTTTTGTAACACTGAGAATCTCTATGATGGAATCAACTTCATTAAGGAAACAATTTTGTTCAGGGAAAGACACATATTAATGAAAATCGGACCCTTGATAAGGAAGTAGGCGATAACTCAAATGACTTGGAAATTCAATAACTAATGTATTTAGGTACTATTGTCATTTTTATGACTTGTGAATTATACCACTTCACAGCCAAGGAGGAAGTGGGCAATTTTCCTCCTTTGAAAGACTGACCTCACTCCGACGTCACTTCATCCATCCAAATGGGGCATTGCTCACATCACTGATGATTTCTGAACATCAAACACTATAGCAAGTTTTGAATTATTACTCAGATCAAACATTCCTTTCTACTCTGTTGTGTCCATAAATAAATATTAGCCTCCAGAAATTTTATCTAAAATTCAAGAAAAACAGGAAGGTTCTTCTCAATGAAATGACCTTTATATTATAGCCTTCTGGCCACAGAAACACATTTTCAAAATAAGCAGACACAAAGTGGTGCCATAATGATTAAAGCAATGTCTTTCTAACCACCAACAAGACTTTTGGTTTATAGTGTGAATATGTCTTGTCTCAAATACTCGGCAATTCCCCACGGGATAAGATGAAATCCTTCAGTTTCTACCAGCTGTGTTTCTTCCCTGATATTTGCCTCAGAGATTTTATCACCTCAAACCACAGGTGGATTGGCTGGCCCTAAAGCATCAACTTCTCTTCATACCCTCTCACCACTGTTCTTTGCCCTGTACCATAGTGATTGGTCAGGCAGAATCAAGGCTCTGAAAGCCAAGTCCAATTTTTGACTCTTTTTCATGGCAGAACAGCTGTGGTTCTGGGTTCATTTTAGCATAGACTTATGAGATCTAAGTATATTTTAATCTAATGCTATAATTTTTAAGCATTACAGAAGTACGAAAAGGACTAGATACAGTAGACATCATCTTCATCTCATCAGGAAGTTTGCCACCTTCAAATTACTGATGATCTTTTTGCCCCTTATTTAAAGAGAGCATAAATAACTTACCCAAGAGCTAGCGAATCTGTTGGTCACCTTAACAAGTAGTTGCCAGAGCTACTTTTCCCACCAATCTTTTATATGACTTTAATCATGCAGCTCTAAGGCCAGCACACCAACTCACAACTCCCCTATCCAGTCGCAGTTCCACACAGTCACTGAGGCAGACACAGCATAGCTAATTTATGTTAACTTGGCTGTTTTAAAGGAAACAGTGCTGTGGAAATGACGGTTATTTTCAAATAGGCCTCCATCAATGAAGACAAGATGTTAATTCATCATTAACCAGTCTTTACCTATAACTTGTAGCAGAGGCTTCTACTTGCACATTGATTTCTATTCCTTTTCAGTGGTTCTATCTCAGAAACTCTTCATTGCAATTAAATGCCACATATTTTCTGCATCTAGCAGTGAAAATAAAATGTGTCCTTAAGGTTACTAACTTATAAAATTTGTTGATATCATATAATGTTTTTCATTTGCTATTTAATATTGTTTTAAATAAGAAAAATTAAAAATTAAGTTATTAGCATGGATTTTACTATTTATCTTTATGTAAAGCAATACCAGTTTTAAAAGCAGTTATCTTGAGTATTTACTATTTATATATATATATGAATTACTGAAATTGCAGCTTATAGTTTATAGCTCATATAGAAGTATATACCTGTTCCTCGATTTATGTGGATTATCCATTCCATGTATCTTTTTTTAATGTGAATAAAACCACGTAAAAAAGAGACCACCGGTACAAAAAAAAATTACTAAAGAAATAGGCCAATATAAGTCATAGAAATATTTATATCATATATTTTCATAAAAAATTCAGAAAAACCAAAATAAATTTTATTTGCTGTCAGTGTCTGTACTGTAATCTAAAGCAGTCAACCTTCTCTTTTTAAACGGCACAAAGTCGCTATCTTCATTACTCAAACTATTTGGTAGTACTACTTTGGTTTCATTATTTATGTTTATGTTTTTGGATGATCTTTTTGCAACCCCATCTTTTGCTGTTTTCATAAGTTTTTCAATATTCACTGCAACATTTAAAAAAATCTTTTTGAAATTTTAAGGCTCGTTGGATTTTTGGATCAATATCTAGAATTGCAGTTTCCAGTTTTGTGGCCTATTAAAGAGCTTCGTAAGTATTTTCTGCAGTTCAAGGTCACTGCCGAACTCCTCAACAAGATGGGCTTTAGATATTAACTGAATTAATTCATTATCACTTAATTTGTGGTCAACCAGTAATTTGTTAATACCATCTACATTTAAATTGTCAGAACCTTCTTGAAATTTATTTAATAAATTAATAATGCCAGTTAATCCCTCTTCAGCCAGTACAACCACTTCTGGCCATACTGCTTTCCAACAAGCACTTAAAGTTGACGGCTTTATATCACTCAAAGATAAAGCAATAAAAATTTTGTATTTTTTCTAAGCTTCTGTAACTGTAAAGGATTATCTTTAAATTTATTAAAAATATCATTAAAACTCTGTTTAATACAATTAATCTTAAAGGTGGAAATAATGTCTTGATCTAAAGGTTGGATCAAGGAAGTTGTATTTGGTGGCAAATGTACAACTTTTATATTTGGAAGTTCTAAAGTGAATGGATAACCAGGTGCATTATGAAAAAGTAAAAGTGTTTTAAAAGGAAAGCATTTTTCCTTCATATAATTTTCAGATTCTACAGCAAAATGTTTGTAAAAGCAATCCTGAAAAACATCGGTAGTCACCTATGTTTTTTTATTTCCCATCCAATGAATGGGAAGTTCATTAGTATTAGTTCGTTGTATATTGCTGAGTTAAGCTATTGTTTTTTAGAAAGAGTAATCACCGATAATGGAAATGAAAAAGAAAGAACTGTGTAAAATGAGACCACATAAATTGAGGGATGAATGTGTATGTATATATAACATTATACATACACACATATCCTATAAACATAGAAATGTTCCATAAAACTCATTAAAATGTTTTTATTTCATTTCATGATATGTGCACATTCTACCAACACTCTCTACCTTTGGTTTATTAAAGAATGAGAAAAGACCGAAAGGAAAATGAACTATGGCTTGATCTATCTCCTTCCTTCTGTGGCATTATTTTTTCATAAGTTGGCTAATGTGGGGAAGTGACGTGAGTAAGGAAGATATTATAGTGCTCTTTGGTCATTTATGTCTCTTAGACCATCATGATCTTCTTTCTGAATTGAAAGAAAGTTCTGGTTTGAATTAAAAGCACACTCTGTCAGGGCCATCAGTGCCTCATTTTAGTCAATCATAAATGTAACATGCTGCTATGGACTATACTATGCCTTCCCAAAATTCCTGTGTTAAAACCTTACCTCCAATATAATGGTATTTGGAGATGGGCCTTTGTGAGGTATGTAAGAGTTAAATGAGAGCATAAAGATGGGGTTCTCATGAAGAGATTAGTGCCTTCAAAGGAAGAGGAAAACACCAGAGTCCTCTTTCTCTGTGTCAGGTGAGGACATAGTGAGGATGCAGAATTCTGCAAGTCAGGAGGAAAGCCTTCACCAGAACCCAACTTTTCTGGCACCCTGATTTCAGATGTACAGCCTCCAGAACTATAAGAAAATTAATTTATACTGTTTAAGACACCTATTCTATACTATTTTGTTATGGTAGCCCATACTAACTAAGACACATGTTTACTTTGTATTCAGTTGAGTGGTGCTGAACTCCCAAGCAGGGAGCACTCTGTGCTCATGAGACAATGCAAATCCTATAAGTAGTAATGGAGCATCAAGGAACACCAGAATGTGTATTGTATATATCTACTCTACTCACACAATGCTCCACCGTCCTATCAAACATTGCTTATAAAACATAAGTTCGAAATAAAATTATTTAAAATGTCAAGGCATTGAGTTCAGTGCGTTAAACCAAATATAGTACCCTTCTAAGTATGGGTCCTGCGTGTGACTGCATAGGTTGTATACACATGAAGCTAACCCTGAGTGTAATCATTTGTATATGGAACTGGAGAATATCAAAAACTGTTTCCAAGGAAAGACTGATACTAAGCCAGAACATAAATATTAATTTGCAGAATAGAAATCCTCTCATAGTAAATAAGGGTAGAAATTAGGGATATCTTAACATGAAGTACTTTTTGAATCTTATTTTAATAGAAAAGTGTAACAGGTCATTCTACCAAAGGTAGAAATACATATACAGTATTTGAGAAAATAATTTTAAAAATATTCTCAATATTAGAAGTACTATATAGAAAATACTGAGATCCATCTTATTTCTAATTAACTATCCCTATTATTTATTTTCCATACTGGCACCTTCTCTAATTTATTGTCATTAGCTGATTTCACTCAGCTTTAGATAATATGAAAATCATATGTATTTGGGGGGGAAAAGACTCAATTCAATATAAAAAAACAAATAAATACATAAATAAGGTACAAAATATAAACATCATATAGAGTATTTAAAAATCTTCTAAAGGATTAGTTCAATTGACATGTTATAGAAAACCATGTAATACATTTTTATGCATCCATTTAAGATTTGCTTTTATTTTTTCTGCTTCTTTAAAAGTACTGTGAATTCATTAGTGCCAGTGGGTAAATCGTTCAGCTTTGTGGTCACATGCCTCATCACTGTCCTTAGTTTAATTTAGGTTCTAAATAAATGTCTGTTGATTTAATTAATTGATTTTATTTTGTGACATTTGGAGCCTAATCACATTATTTCAAAGATAGGTAACTTTTATTCATTAAATTAATTTTTTACAATTTTATTTGCATCTGTTAATCATTATATACTATTGCCTTTATAAGATCTTTTCATTTATACAATTATAATGACAATAATATCCGAAACAACAATAACAGCATTAAATAGATCATAGATTGTTTTCTAATGATCACTTGATGTATTTAAGATTGGTTATAGCTAATTTTCCTAGTTCAAAAACTGGGGGGAAAAATCTCAGAATAAAATAATAGATATTGTTTATACGAGCAACAGTTGCTAGGAATCGCTATTTCTCAAAGATAAAGGAGACCTGTAACTAACCGTTATTTTATCGAAATTAAGTATATGTAATCCCAAACCAAGCAAATAAAAGTAGGGGAAAGAAATTACAAGTAAGAGCTGGAAGAATCAAATATATGGAGATTGAGATTAAGATATAGACTTGGAAAAACAAAATAACTTCATAGTTTTTGCCTTGGCAAAAAAGGGAAGCATTCAGACCAGAAGGAGGAAGAACTTAATCTTTTGAAAACTAGCTTACAAATGAGATAGTAATATCAAAAGGAACCTTTTTCAAAAATGGAATAAAGTGACTCATGCAAAACTGGTTTTGAAATGCACTCAAAACTCTCTTTTCTGCCTGTACTCTGTGATAATAAAAACGTTTTAGTTCACATTTTCCATTTTGAAAATATTCATCACTTGTACATATTACCTAGTTAGTGATTATGACTGTTATTTCTGTCACTTACTTTAGGAGTAAGAATACTTGTTTTTTAAGGGCTCTCTTGAATACAGAATTTGTCATTTTTGAACAGTTATTCTTCAAGGATACCAACATATTATTTGACAAGAACTCCTCCCCCTTTTCTTTACTTGCAAATAGTTTGGCAGTGATTCTAACATAACTCAAACATATCTCAAAAGTTGGTCTTGGATCATCTGAATACCTTTCGTTTGTCTGCTTTAATATTCATCTCTAGCTTCCCGCCTAGACAGACTTTGTCTACATTGAAGTCATTATTACCTGATAGTTCTCAGAATCTGATATTCAGTTTGGTTCTTGAGTGAGTTCACCTCAACTCCTAAGTAGTTCTGCTGGCCTACTTTATCTTTCACTTCTTCATTGTAGCTCTAGCATCATTTACCAGCAGAGTCTGACAATCAAAAGTACCAGAATCTATCCAATACCTCTCATTCCAGATCGAGCCACTTAGCCAGCACAGAATGCCATTGATCTCCAACAACAGCGCACTACCATTACTCATAGAGTTTCCACTTCTAAGTAATTCATCCAATGGCAGAAATGTGTGCCTTGAGAGTGGTAAGAAACAGAATTCCCTGCTTTTGCTTTTAGTGTCTACGAGTTTATTCTCAACGCTGCAGTTTCAGTTATCTTTTTAAAACCTAAAGTGACTCTTCTACTCCCAACTCACTTAGAGTTTTGTTAAATCTTAAATCTTTATTATAACCCACAAGATTTTATATTATCTTGTCCTCTATCACCTCTCTGCAATTATCTCCCATTTTTTTCCATCTAGACAAAAAGATTCTTTGATGTCTCTTATACACACAAGACACACTCTCATATTAGGTCCTGTACATTTAATGATCCTTTGCCTGGAATGCTTTTCCCACACATGTCCCACAGATAGCTCACAGTCTCACATCCTTTAAGAATTTCATCTTATGTCATCTTCTCCATGTGGTCTTCTATGGTCCCCTAATCTCTGACCTGCATAATTTCTATCCCCGTTTCTCATTCTATGTCCATACAATTTATAACCAGGTAACATACTATACATTTGATTTACTTATCTTGCTTATCATCTGTCTCCCCTACATCTTCCAATATTAATTCCGTGTAGGCCGAGATGTTTTCTGTTTTCTGTACTAGGTACTATTAGCACCTAGAATATATCTGGATCATTGTAGGCACTCAGTAATCAGTAATTTGATTAAAGACTGAATTTAGAGGGCCATTAAAGTTATTATGTAAATTCATCAATTAAAAAAAAAACTGCCTGAGCTCTGTTCAGCTGATGGCCACTGTGATCTGAACATCTGTAATCTTGACTCATTTATTAGCTTTACAAAGGGTTTGCTTTTGTGGCCCTAACAAACCAACACCTTCAAAGTCATTAATAAGTAATTTAAATTATGTTTAAATATTTTTAAATCATTTAATCAATGTAAAATACCAAATCGAATCTGTTAGAATGTGACCAAATTATAGCAGGCTTATAAATGAGATAACTATGATTGTCCTTTTTAATAGGAGATAGCATCATTCAGTAGAACAAAAAAGGTACTCTAGGGATTCAGTAATAACAGTTTCTGTTCTAGTTCTGACATTGACTTTCTGTGTTATCCAAGG
This sequence comes from Pteropus alecto, assembly GCF_000325575.1. Classification (NCBI taxonomy): domain Eukaryota; kingdom Metazoa; phylum Chordata; class Mammalia; order Chiroptera; family Pteropodidae; genus Pteropus; species Pteropus alecto. The sequence continues at coordinate 23,749,963 of NW_006438113.1, read as the reverse complement.
TGACTCACTTAACCTCTCTGTGTCCCACATTTTCTAATAAGCAAAATGAAGAATAGGCTTGGCTATAGTTACTTTTAAAAAGCTGATGGTCAAAAACAGTATAAATGTTAAGGGCTACTGCAATAGTATGTTTTTCTACTTAAAAATATTACTTTAATTTAAATTAATTCTGTTTCTTTTCACATGATAATATAGACATAATTTAAAAATGGGGACATCCATCTCTTAGTTGCACATAAAATTCCTGGAAATATTTCAGAATATAGACAAGGTGGTCTGGTTTATAATTTAGTAATGTCTGTGTTATGGAACTTTGCACAATGATGTCCCAAGCTTTGTAACTATAGCATAATGAGATATATTCAGTATTGTTCCCGATAATAAGACTTGCCTTATCATTGAATTAATCAAAGGGAAGAAAGATATTAAAATTCAATTTCTGAAACAGTCTTGCCCTTAGTTTGTCTTTTTGTTTTGTTTATTTTTTCATGATGGATTGAGGAGTCTCATAGAAATCACCCATTTCACTGAGGCGAAAGATTAATCCTTCATTAAAAAAAAATACCTTGAATTTGTAAATCAATAAGAGCTACTATTTACATACTCTTCCCCAAAATGTGTACCTACCTGATAAAGCATGATCTCCGTGAAGGGAAGAAGTGCCGAAGGCTTGGTGTAGAGATTCTGAAAAACAGTTGAAAGGGAGGGACATTATGTGTCACTCAGGTTGTCTTCTGGCCCAGTTTATAGTGACTTGTAAGAGAGTCTTGGGCACAAGACGATAGGGGAAAGACATATCACAGAACTGTCTTTCAGTCTCTAATAAATGGTAGAAAAAATACATAGAGGTACACACATGATAAGGGAAGATATTTCCCTTCTTAGCAACATTACATCTAGAACCGGAACAAAAGAGTAGTTCTTACAAATTCAGAAACTGTAGAGCCCCATATGGGAGTCAGCATGAGTGATGTCAAAAGTCATCTCAGTAAAAATTTCTTCACAGACCATGAGTGAATTATGGTCTGAGTATGAGGAAGAAGTGACAAACAACACAAGCTGAGAAAAAATTAGTCAAATCCATTTGCAAACACACATGAGGTATTTCAGTTACTCCCTTGAATTGGGAAGAAATGTGATTATGATATTTCTAACTAATATTATTTGAGACTAATAGCTGTGGACTTACAATATTACAAACTATTGTGCTTGTAAGGAGCAGCCAGGGGACAAAAAAAAGGCAGTGAATCACATGGAAATATGATGATGATCAGGAAAAGGAGTAGAAGAAAAATGAAAGCAAACTTCTTTTGGTTGTTTGCCTAATAATTTGTTTATCTTCTAGGTAGCATATCAATTCATAATGTAACTCTAAGGCCCCATGACTTAAAAATGAGGATTTTACAACAATATTTAAATAAATCTAGCTGACTTTTTTAAAAAGCCATCTGCCTTGATTGCTGAATCTGAAAATAAAATGAACTTAGAACTAAGTTTTTGTCACTAATGTATTTAGTTATACCCTCCAGTTATCCAGACTAATTATCACAATCCATAAAATTCAGCTTTTATCACGCCTGATGATTTATTACGTATTATGATTAATTTTTGTATTTAAGAAATTATCTCATCTTTTGGGAAGAAACAATTTAGTATAAGAAACAGAGACCTTTCTCAAGTGACTCAATAGTGATTGGATGACACTAGTATTTCTTATAATTTTCACTAAAGCAATTAAATATCAGCAGAAATCTGGTTTATTTTATGCATTTTACATGGAGAAAGATTGAAGAATAAATAAGTTCGGCATATATATCTTTATTAAATATTGTGACAATATCTATTGCTATTCAGAAGACACTCCAGGAGATAGGTTAGGTAAGCAGAGCATAAATATATCATAAATTTCAAAGTGCTGGATTTTGAGAAATGTAAGATATAAAGTATAATGATGGGAGTGAAAAGATGAGAAAGTATTGGTGATCATTTTTTCAAAACTTAGTGAAAAAAACTCCAACAAGAATTTAGAAAATTATGATTATGAATGTTTAGATTTTTTCTCTCATATTAATTTCTATTTTAAATTAAGTGAAATAAAAATATTTTTTATACTTGTATTCTCAGACTTAAAAGTAATGGAGAATGATATTTAAAGAGATGATAGAAATATGTACAGTAAATATAGTTAATCATGTAAGCCATCTCAAAGTCCAATAAAGAAGTATGGAATATATATATTTATATTGGAATATTTTTTACAGTGTACCTATATAATGTCTATGGGAATAGTCACGGTCCAATACTCTGGAGAACAACATCACATCAATTTCTGGCCATGGACTTGTCTTACCATTGGATTAAAATCAAGAAATGGAAAGAAAGAATCTGCAAATTCTCTTCTACTTTCCTAGTCCCATTAATTTTTAAAAGTCCCACCTGAAATGTTTACCATCAGTTGAAACCTTGATTTCCACATCATCACCCCACCTCCTTTCCTTTAAATTATATTTTGCAATCACTTAAAACCAAAGACTTCCTTAAAACCATATGAGACTACACATAACCTTTAAATCAGATAACATGAAGGATGTATACTTGAAATCTATAACATGTATTTGGCCTTATAGAACATTTTTGAAAATCTCTGAGAAGCAAATTTTACATTGCAGCTATCATATACTGACCACTGAACCTCCTGTTTATTTCTCGATTTTTAATCCTATTCAGAAAGAGATAATAGATAAATTTGAATAAGTATTTGAATATTTGTGGAAAATAAGTGCTTTTATTCTTATTTTAGTTTTAACAAGGTTGTGTTTATAAGTCACATTCAATCAATAAATAATTTGATAATATTTTAGAATATAATAATCTATTACATCAGCTACATATGTATAACTTCTAAACTAATTTATTTTTGGTTTAATTTAAAAAATTATTTGTGAATGTGGTCAATATGCAAGTAAGCAGAGGCAAATTTGATCTTCTGACATATCAAAAGGTAACCTAGTAATAGACTCCTGAAAAAGAGGAGAGTGAGACAGTTGTTAGATTTCTTCACGTTTCAATGCTCTCACTTCATAACAGCTAGTGTATCCTTTCAGAAGTGGAACTTCTACCCCTAGAGTTAATAATTGTCATCACAGTCCAAACACTGATCAAATACCGATTTTAAATTTCTCTTACTCTGACCAATAGCTGCTGCTTTCTGACAGTTTCAATACTGCCGGATAACTCAGCACTGTCACTTCTCCATCGAGGTTTTCTCTCACAAGCTTAGCAGAAACAATTATTTTAAACAGAAAAGGTTCTGCTTTTAACTAAGCTCTAAACTCATCCTTGTCCCTGCTGGGATTTGCATGATTGCTGTCAGAGAATTTTTATTATTCTCCAGCACAAATCAATTTCATTCATATCTAATATCCCATTATACTGTCTCCTTAAGGACTTGGCCCCATTTTATTTAATTTAACAAATTGTTTTTCTATGTTAATGCATATTTCAAGTTTATAAATAAGCATGCAAAATGAACAGTTACTTCTACTGTGTCTAGCTCTTGTCTCTAGCAGAATTTTATTTTATATTTTTCTAGGAACCTGACATAGAGAAAAAACAAACTTTCTCTCCTTTGAAAGTTGTAAGCAAACTTAGCTTTATCGCCTAAAGTTGCAGAAAGTAGGCTGATTCTTTCTGAGCTAATTTGCCCAAAGCCAATGATCTCAATGGCTAAATTATAAAACAAAACAAACAAAAATCTATTTTCCGAATGAACTCTCCTTAGTTTTTTTTTTCTCTCCTCCAGCTCCCACTAGATTTAGGTGGCCCCAGGCCACCCACACTGTTGAATAACCTGCTACAAATTGGGGCATTCCATAACTATCTCAGGTTCAATAATTTGTTAGAAAAACTCACAGTACTGAAGAAAACACTACACTTACAATTATAGTTTAATTGCAAGGGGTACAAATCAGGAGGACTAGTCAAATGAAGATAATCAATCATAGGGCAAGGTCTAGGAGGGAATTTGGACTTCTGTGCCCTCTCTTCATGGAATCATGACTGGTTACCCTCCCAGCACATCAGGGCATTCATCGACTAGGAAGCTCCACTAAACCTTGGTATGCAGAGTTATAATAGGGATTTTATCATTCAGATATGATTAATTGATTAAATCATTGGCCTCCTGATTTAAATTCTAGCCCCTTACCCTCCCTGGAGGCTTAGTGGTTCAAAGTCCCAACTCTCTTAATCATATGGTTGGCTATCTAGGGATCTGGGATGAGTCATTTCATTAGTATTACAGACTCTCCTATCACTTTAGAAATAACAAGGGTTTTAAAAGCTCCATGATAGAAACCCAGGACAAAGACCAGATAAATTTTTTCATTTTGTATTTGCTTCTTAGAGCTAAATATTTTGCCTTCTCAGACAGACCACCTCTTCACATCCTTTTCCCACTTTTATTCTCCAGGATAACTTGGCAGAAATATGGTTACAGTCAGGAATAATGGGAGATTTACATATATTAACTAGGATTTCTCATTATAGCCTTGTGAAATAAGAATTTTTTCCTTATTTTTCAGGGAAGAAAATTAAAACATTTAAAGGTTAGATAACTTGCCCAGATTATATACTGAGTAAGGAGCAGAGTGTTCAAAACCAAGACTACCTGGACCCAAATCCTACACAGCAGTGGCTAAGACTGGCATGGTCTCTGCCTCCCAAGGCACTAAATGAGAGGCCGTTTTAGTATCTACATCAAACTGAAAACAAAGAGTTTTACAGCAAAATATTCTAATACTGTATGATTTCTATTTGCTTTTTTAAAAATCTACATCCACCTCCAGCTAATGCAAAGGTCTGTTGTCAAAAGTACACAGACACACCCTGTGGTTAAAGATAGATTACATCTGAGTACTTTAGTTTCTTAAAGAACAAATATAACTACCTAACAGCTGCAGCTCTTCTCATCATGGGGAGGTAGTTTTGACTCTCAGAAAATATTCTTCAGCTTCTTTGTTGCTACAAAACAGTGAAAGGTGCTTAGTAATTAATACTAGTATACTCAAAAGTGAAGCACAGTGGCCCAGAAAGAAAAAGCACTTATTTGACTTATATCTATGTCAAGAAGCTGGCATACATGGAGATAAATGCATTTAAAATGTATATTATTTTATGATACTTTCCTGGACACTTCTAAAATGGACTTCTATTAAAACTTCCATTGTTTCTCTATTGTTAAATGTTTACATGTTTTTAAATTGCCATATATTTTTTCAGGACAATAATCTGAAATGTCATGGAGGTACTGTATGTTTTGAGCTTTCAAAAGATATTCAAACCTCAGAGTCTCAGTTTCAGGTTAATACTGATTGAATTCTGGTCTTTGAACAACCTGTACTCTTGAAAGGGTAATAGTCTAGGACTTGTATTATTTCTTCTCTTTTCAAAACAGTGATGATGCTAGTTGTATAACTGCACATAGACTTCACTTCTTTAATATAGCTTTTATCTCTGATTCAAGCAGGCTTTACCTAGTATAATATCATTGTGACTCACTTGCTTTTTCTGCCCTTATCCTCCCACCTTTGCATATACTGCATGCCTACTCTCTTATAGATTAAATCTTAGGACAGAAGTTTCTGGCCACCCTCAAACTTTTTAAGAATAAAGCCTCAGGTCTATTGATCATGAGAACAATACGTTTCAGTTAAACTAAAGATAACTTTTTGGCTTCAGGTGTGTTTTAGCCCCAGACCCATGGAGGCAGAACAGCCCCACTGACCAACTTCCTATGGGACCAGAGGGGATGACACTGGCTCGAGAAGTGGATGAGATGATCAATTACCCCAACTCCATCCAATTAGTAGCATCCATGACCCCAACTCCCTTAGTATTCATAACTAATGAGTCTTCCCCTGTATAACCTGTCTCCTAGGGGACATCCAGGAGCCAGGTTTTGAGCAGCAGCTTGTCTGTGTCTCCAGGACTTGCAGCTCTCTCCGATAAAACTTTACCTTCTCTGCTGCAAAACCTGCACATGTCTCATTGCTCATTGGTTGACTTAGATGTGTGCAGGCAGATAGACCCTTTTGCTTCAGTAACAGTTGGAGTCAATAGCTGTCCACATATGTTTTTACTTCATCCAACTGAGAATCTGATAATCCTCGTCAGTAGTTCTTACCTACTATGTGGCTGGTGACCAGCAACATCAGCATTACCTAGGAACCTGCTAGAAATGCAGATTCTTGGATTTCAATCAAAACTAATTGAATCAGAATCTCCAGGGTTGGAGCACAGAGATCAATGTATGCTCCAGATGATTCTGTTGTAAGTTAAAGTTTGAGCACCATAGTTTATTATGTAAAGTTTGAGCACTTAGTTTATTCTTTGTGATAAAACACTGAAGATATCTTCTAAACTACAAATTTACTTGGGTTATATATCAGTAACATCGCCAGTCATGAACACAGCCATTCTAATGTCACATCAGCAAGAATACATTTCTCATTGTCATGGTCATCTTGCAGATGCCTACAACAACAAAGCATGAAACTTGTAAATTGTTATGCTAAAGGAGATGTAAAATGTTTCTAAGAATGAAGAAAAATTTTACTTATCAGGTGTAGCTGGTAAGCAAGCACTTAAGTAGCAATGCTGAAAGAAAAAGATAATAGAAAATGTCTGGATAGGAGAGAATGAATTTTTTCAGAACTTTTCATTTTAAATGGTTTTTTTATGTATGGTAGAATAAAAGAAATGTGCTAGAATTTTTTTGAGAGGGAGGAGAAATTCCTTATTTTTACTCTTCTTGACAAAGCTGGCATATGGGCGGTAAGATAGCAAATTTAATTTAATATTAGTGATTAAGACAAGCTTCCTCTTTTTAAAATTTATGTTCTCCACCACCATCCTCTCTTAACTGATAACCTTACTTAAATGTTTCCATTTTTTAAAAAGCAAATAAGCAAATCATTTTCTTCAACTATGATGTCTCTTCCAGTCACTACCTCTCTGACCTTCCCAGCAGCTAAACATCCTGAAAACTATGAGACTACACTCACATTTCCAAATCCTCACCTCCTGCTCCTCCTCTAGCTGCTGCAATCTGCTTCCTTTTCATTACATTCTACCAACTCTACACCTGCCAAGAAGATTTCGTTTGCCAAATCCAATGAGTGGATTTTGACCATTAACTTTTTTACCTTCTCCAAAGAGATTTAGCTTTTTTTTAAAACTTCGTCCTTCTTTAAACTCTGTATTCCTTTGGCTTCTCCTTAATGCCACTTTATTGTGGTTTTATGATGACTCTTTTACAGTTTTTCATAAATATATTTTCCTATACTCACTTCTTAAATTTTTAGGTTTCTTGATTTTTTTTCCCCTCAACTTACTATCATCTTCTCATTGATTGAGTGAATTTATTCATTTTTCAATTATTATTATGTACTCAGAATTTCCCAATCACTATCTCTGGCCCAGATCTGCCTTCTTTATTCTAGATTCTTATCTCCAAATTTTTACTGCAGAAATTCTGATTCTCAGACAATTCAACATATCCACAACTTATCTTGTTGTCTACTGGTAAGCCAACAAATCCACTTCTCTAATATTACCTGTCTTGTCCTCTCTACTCATACATCTAAGAAATCTGAGAGCCTTTCTAAATCTTTCTCTTTTTCATCAGCATTCACTTTTGGTGAGTCATTGAATCAACTGCCTTCTATTTAATACATAATTCAATTTCATGTACTCCATTATACTCCCATCCCACTGCCTAGTGTATTTCTGGGTTTTCATCATAGACAGCCTAGATTATCACTGTAGCTTTCTAACTGGTTGTTTCACAAGGACATTTGATGCAAACTGTAACATATTTTCTTCTGCTCAAGATCTTTCCAAATATTCTTGCTATTTCTCAAAGTATTCATTTAGACTTTTAACTATGCATACAGACAACCTCACAATTTAGCATCTAACTATATTCTGTCTTTAACTTTGCCATTATCTCCCAAGCATACTACTCTCTATTAAAAAAAAAAAAATGCACTTCTCCATATGCCCTCCTTTTATGCTTTACACATGACAGTGTTTCTTTCAAATTTCTGATCTTGCTTCTTTTCCTTTTTTGTCTGATTAATTCTAACATCTTTAACCACAATGCTCAAAAGAAACCCTATTACTGAGATCCTTTCAATCTTCTTAGACAGTGGAAACATGTTCTTCTATTGGAAATCACAAAGTATTTTCTATGCTTTCACTTGAAACACATCTTTGAGTTCAAACTTATTTACATGTCTATCTTCTTCATATAGTGAACTGTTCAGGATCTGTGAGCATGCCTTATTCACCAGTACAGTACTTAATTCCGAACATGAAACGAGCACTTACAGTTGAGTAGAAGAGGTATACATGTAAGCAAGCAAGCACTACACAAAGCACAAATACTATAATACAGGCATTTATAAGATTCACTGGTGGGAAAAAGAAAATAATCCACTATTCTTGAAAAGGTCAAGTTCAATCCTACAAAGAATAAGAGCCTTGAGTTTGTATTGAAGGATACACAGAAAAGCTTGTCAAGAAGAAATAGCAGATATAAAGATATGGGGTAATAAAACAATATCACAAAACTAGAAACATTTATGTATTTTATATAGATGGATCAAAGGCTATAAGGAAGAGAGGAGCAAGAAAAAATCTGGAGAGGTAGACAAGACTTAGATATATAAAAGCTTTGCAAGTCCCAGTATGGAGTGAGGGATTTATCCAAGAGGCAGTTAAGAGCTACTGAGAAGTTTTAAGCAGGATAGAAACATGTGCTAGGGTGTAGAGTTTGGAAGGATCATTCTGTTAGCAGTGTAGAGAATGAAGCTGAGATGGAATAAAAATAGAAGTAGAAAAATCAGAAGATTATTTTCTGATGAGGGCTTGAATTAAGGCATTAAAAGGGTAAATAATAGTAATTCAAAGAAAAATAGATAAGATTCTATATACTTCATATGTATAATCTCATTTCATTAACAATTACACTAACCTTCCCAAGGAAGTGACAGTACTATCTCAATTTAGCAGGTAGGGAATCAGGAAACAGGGAGAAGTTTAAGTTTTCTAACATCAGATAGTTAGTAAATTGCTTAATCAGGATTCTAATCTAGTCCAGATCTAGATATTACTAAAATCAAATCATGTTAGCACTTACTAGATTCAGTGAGTAAGCATCGGAAAATGTCTAAGACACTTCCCATTTCTGAATTGTGTGAATAGCGGTGGCATTAACTCAGATAGGAGACAAGATGAAGGACAGCTGTGAGTCTGTATTCACATGCAAGTCCATGAACACTTGGTCATAATGCTGGTAGGGGTAATGTAGTTGTAAAGCATGATGAATACCTTTAGTTTTAATTGAACTTGAAATGTTTGTGTGTCATCCTGGTGGAGATTTCAACTTAAAGGGAAAGAAATGGATTAAATAGATGTATTTAGGAGTCATCAGCATGTAGGTACATAATTGGAAGCTGTGCGTATGGATGACACAGATTTAATTTTGGCTCCCAACTGTGAAATTGCTCAAGAAGAGCAATAACTTTATAATTGCCAAAGCAAATGACCACTTCCCATTCCACATATTTGTAAACTATATTTTTTGATTAATCAAATTAATTCAAATTCAGACAATGCTCTCTAGAGAAATCGCAATATAAATTAAGGTAACAGGGAAAACCAGATATAACCTATACAAAACTAGCTATCTTGTAGTAATCTGCCATGTCTTGGCACTGGTGAAGACCTGTGAAAGAATTCAAAAGAGGAATTTGGTGTTTATTCTATGAAAAGCCTCTCAGAAGTTATGTAAGGGCTTCAGCAAAAGACATAAGACTTAAATCATAGGACTGAGCAGGGAAAAGAGATTGGAAAAAAAACTGAACCAGGTGTAGCATTGACTTCCAACAATGATCATCCAAAGAGATGATAAATGTAGGTTTGATTAAAATAAGTATAGATAGCTGAAGAGACATAATTCAGGAAATGGAGGAGACAGCAGGGCAAAATTTACTTAAGTCACTTATTTACTCTGCGATATTTATTTACTGCCAATTATGTCACAGATGCACTGCTAGTCTTGGCAATAAGATGGTAAACAAGAAACTTTTTCCCAGCCACTATCAAATTTACTATCACTTGAAGGTGAAATAAATCAAATAGCAAAATTACTTAATAACATTATGATTTACGTTATAAAGATAAAAAAAAAAAAAGAGGGTACTGTGAGACAATATAGTAAGAAAACCTAATCTGGAGTGTGTGTGTGTGTGTGTATGTGTATGTGTGTATAAGAGAGTGAAGAAAGTGGAAAGAGGGAGAGACAGAGAGAGATTGAGATTCAGTGTAAAACTAGGTAAAACGCATATAATCTGGAACCTGAAGAATTATATATTAATAGTTAAATGGTGGTAAAGATACTGGGTGAATTCAAGGGAAAGTAAATAAAAGTGGAATACTGCCTTAAAATGTGTATGGTCCTTGTACTGGAGCTAAATTCTTTGGTCTCTTTTTTATTAAAATTGCTGCTAGGGGGTCAATTTTCTAACACCAGGACAACAGCTATGAGTGCAACTTGAAGTAAGCACAGTACATCATCTTGGGAACGAATACTATCAGGAACTAGTGTGAGAGCCAAGGAAGGGTACTGTCAGAATCCAATACCTGAGAGAAAATGCAAGGCTCTGAAACTAAGACAGAAGCTCTGGTTTTTGATTGGTGGCAATAAGCTTTCTATTAAACTCGCCTTGATGAGAATCACCTCAAGCTGAAGCTTAGAGGCTTCAGTGACTTTTGCTAAGGGGTTCTGGAGACCCGAAAATTGACCACTGAGATGTGATCTAAAACTATTTTGAAGAACTGGCTGAGAACAGAAAAACTAATTCTCATACAATACATACCGAAGATTAAATTTATTTAGGGCAGATATGGTATATACTTCATCTATTCTAACTATCTTAGTCAAAGATTCTAATCTGTTTAAGATATCAGGTTTTATGACAAGGCTTGTCTTGATTTCTTTCATTATCTTTAGGCTGACAAGTTTTGCTTCTTAGCTTTTTTTGTTTTTATTTTATATTCTTCCATAGCAGATTTGTGATATGATGACTTGCACACAGAAAAGTCCCAGGGCCTCCTCCCTTCCACAAAAAAAACAGAATAAGAACACCTTCAAATAGCCTATAAAATACTCTTAAAAGGAATTCTTTTAGGAAATTGGAATTCTGGGTTTCTATCACTTTATAGGATTAGAAGCAAGACTATATTTTACTGGATTATTTGGAGTAAACAAAAATGTAGCTTTGAAAGAAGAGATGAAAAATGGGTTCTACAAAATATCCAGGGTAAGGGTCTTCCTGTTCAAACAATTAAACTTCTTTCATGGCACATTTGTGATTTCATCAACTTAAGTCCAAATACCTATTGTGTGTGATTACCACAATTCCTGCAACAGAGCTATGCCTTTTTGTTGATAATCCTTTGATATGTAAATTGGGCTCAGGCAAGAGGACTTGATTTTAAGCAGCTCCATAGAAAAGAAAACAGAGGGATTTTGTTGCTTCTGTATGAGGTGGATAATGCATTATTTTCATGGGCTTTCATTTTAGGCAGACCTGGATTTGATTCCCACTTTCTCTCTTTTTAGGTGTATGACCTGGAAAAGTTGCTTAACTTCTTTGAGCTTCAGTTTCTTTGTTGGTAAAATAGGATTAATGATATTATCTGCCCTAAGAAGTTGTCGTAAGAATTAATGAAATAATGCACATAAATCTCTTGTACATTACCTGGCACTTAGTGAGCCCTCTATTATGTTTTGTTATTCACTCTCTTTGGAGATTGAGATGGGATATGGGAGAGAGAAAAGAAGCATATATGGTTGTGGGGGTCACATTTAAGAAACTGCTGCAATTCTCATAACCAGATTCATAGTGATTCATACTCCTCACTAGTGGATCTATGTACACCCCCACTTCTTTCACCTGTGAATTGAAATAATTTAAGAGACATTCCAATGACATGTTTTTTGAAATCAAACACTGCATATTTATATGTATAATTCACTTACTTTAAAATGTTTTATCTTTAGAGAACATCAAATACTCTAATAGCAGCTTTTAAGTCTCTCTTGTGATTAGTAATTTCTTCTATGTCCAAGATATTAAACTCATCATAAAAGTTTTGATCCTCTTGTAATAGTATTCATGAAATTCAATTTTCTATCTTACAGCCAAATTCTTCCTGCCGAGAGGGTCAAGTTGATTGAAGTCAATAAGAGTTGGGTATGTGTAAACGATAGAAGCTTTTGGTCTCTAATAAGCTTTCTTCATTACAACCACAGTAAAGGTAGTTTCTTCCCTGCTTTCATTTTAAGTTGGAGGCACTGAATATGGGTGAGCAAGTCTTCAACAAACACTGGTGATTATTTTTTGGGCAACGTATTTGGGTATCAAACATACAGTCTGCATTTTCTACTGGGTCAGATATCTGCTAGAAGAAATAACTGTTTCCTTTCCACAGACAAAGTAAGTCTGTGAATGACCTTAGGTCCCTACCACTTGCCTTGTTGTTATGTACCTTTTTTTGCTATTACTACAAGGGACACACTTGAATATCATTGAAGAAAGTAGAAGAAATACAAAAACTGGAGCCATTGCCAAATTCTGAAATTTAAATTTAGATGCAGGTTTTAGTTGTGATATCCTGCTTATCATTCAGGATATAAAGAAGGGCACATATGTACTCTCTTCCCAATACTGATTTAGTGACAGTAATTAATCTGTGTGTGTGTGGCGGGGGCGGGGGGGCAGTTTGCCTCCTCATTTAAATGAAATTTTTCAAAAAATTTTATACAGTCTACGGTGTTACATAAAGAGACACAATCATACTGTTCAGTGAGACTCTATGCTTCAAAATAACCAAAAGGAGTAACTCATGAATAAGTAGATAGGCATTTGGGTTTCACAGGTAAGGTGAATAGGCTTACTGTTTGGGGAAAAACCATAAATGGAAAGTCTGTATGAATTTATGACTGCATTTGTGATAATACAGTCTTTGCTATCATGGAAACGGATCAAAATATTAAATGTGTATAAAATGTGTAATTTTTCTTTAAACTTAGTCTTGGCCTCCAAACAATTATAAATAATTTACTCTAATGAAGAGACATAGGGCTAGGATTATAGTGATGTGAATGAGGCACTTACAGGGACCAAAATTTAAAGCAGTACCAAAAAAATTCAGCAATTAAGATAAATAAATAATTTATTAATGCAATATTTAAAAATATCAAAATTAATGTAAAATATGTAATACAAAAATGCTACATTTTACTTTCCTTTGAAACATTTGGGATACATGAGGGAGGATCAAATGCTCTAACAAAAATTTGCAATTATGGGAGAAAAAATAGATTTTAGACATTCAATTATCACTCGGTGTAGCCTAATTTAAATAGATGAATAGATTTTTAATAATAAATTGGAAAAGAAAAAGAGATACTTCTTTATTGTTCAGTGTAAAGAAAACAAAAACAAGAGGATAAACCAAGTTTCATAACTAGTTTGGGCTAAGAGATAATCATGTATTAGTGGTGCTTTCACTAATCTGTAAGTGTGTATGACATTTTGCCCATAGAGAAGTTCTAGGATAATAATTTATCTTTAGAGTCTTAAAATTTTTAGTTCATGGACTCCTTCAGCAGTCCAGTGGACCTTATGAATTGCTTACAGATTTTTTTTTTTTAATGCAAAGAAAAGTATGAGATTACAGAAAGAAAAAACTATTTTACTGTAATTGAAATACAAAGAGGCTGTGGATTCCAGGTTAAAAACCCTGTTAAGGCAATGATTCTTATTGCTGGCTAAAATTAGAATCACTATAGGCAGATTATATCAGAATTTCTCAACAAGATAATGGCATACATATGTATGCATGCATGTATGTATGTATGTGTGTATGTATGTATGTATGTATTTAAAAATATTATCAAATGATTCTAAAGTGTAGTCATGGCTGAGATCCACTGGGCTATAGCAGCATTTTGCAAACTTCATGTCCATGTGAATAACCTGAGCATTATGTCAAAACACATAATCTGATAAAATGGACCTGAGATGGAGCCTGGAATTCTGTATTTCTAACCAGCTCTCAAGACCATGTTCCTGGTCTATGAAGAACAACTTGTTTTAACAAAAGATCAAATAATCACTGACTTTATTGCCATGAATCTTTTTTACCAGTTTATCCATGGTTAAAGGCAGAGCCATGTCATCTGGCCAGAATTAAGAAGTGCATTTTTTACTATTATACTTACTTTTTTTTTTTTTACTTTTTTCCTTAGGATATTTATATACATGAAGTTAAATAAAATAAATATTTCTATTGCAGAGTTTCTCTGCTGATAATTACTTTGTTCATTTCATTTCATGATTATTTTTGAAAAAAAAAAAAGGTTTTGTGTGTGAGTAGAAGCAGTGATTATTAAAAATATATATATATATATCCCCTTGGTAGAATCCTCTTATTAATTAGAGGAATTGTCCAACATTACAAACCAAGTTAACCTAACAGATACATATAGAATACTCTACAGAATACTCCACTCAAAATCATAATACACATTCTTCTCAAGTGAATATGTTAGAGCATATGTTAGGACACAAGCAAGTCTCGACAAATGTAAAAAGATTGAAATCATACAAAGTATCTTCTCAAACCACAATGGAATGAAGCTAAAATCATAACAAAATGAAAACGGACTGTTTTACAAATATGTAGAAATTAAAAAAAAAAAGTTCTAAAATAATTTAATAACCAGTGGGTCAAAGAGGCAATCATAAGGTAGGAAGTGCTCTGAGATGAATTAAATAAAATCATATTTCACAATTATGGAATGCATTAAAAGCAGTGCTTAGAAGGAAATGTATAGCTATAAAGAACTACATTAAAAGAAAATACTTTGGAAAAAAAATGGTGTAGATGACAGAGGCTCTCTTCATCCCTCTGGCGACCAAATCAAAGTTGTGAAAGAAACAAGGAGCAGCAACAAGGAAAAAATCTCCTGGAATCTTGATGAACAAGCCATACACCTAGGGAGAAATCTATGAAATCACCCTGCAACGGCAAAAGGTAAAATAGGGTGAGGATGCGGGGCTGCTGGGTCTCGAGTGGCTGAGTGAGATGGAGGCTGTGGCAGCAGCAGATGCCTTTTAAAGGGGCCGTGTCCATGAGTGGATTTTTGTGGTGCCCAACCTGCTTGCTTTGAGCGCCAGTGACTATTTGGCTGCGTGCAGTTGGCACCAGGGAATTACAGGAAGACATTGTTGGAGTGAGGGCCGAGGGAAGACTTGCTCTGTACAGAAGTGCCGGCGGTATCCATTGCTACCTGTTGAGCCCTCCCCACTCCCAGTGCGCCAGATACGGTGCCGCCATAGCAGTGACGTCATCAAACTGGATAACAGAGGTCTCTCCGCCCAGAGGATTCCCTGAAACCCTGCCTCCCGCAACTTGTGGCCCCACCCAAGCCACATCCAGGTATATCCTCAGCGAGTCAGATGCTCCTTGCTGAGACTCACACTGGTGGAGGCAGCTGGTCTCAGTTTCTGGCGTGGCCTCTTGAGGTAATTATAAGCACAGCATCTGTGAATTGCTTGCTGAATCTTAACAGGTGGCCCTGGAGGGGTAGAAGCTTTGGCTAAATTTGCCCTGCAGCTGAACCCCTCTCAGGACTATGACACTGGACATCTACTTCACAAATCCACACTAATAAGACCAGGAGACTTAGGAGCTTTGCTTAGTACGTAGAAATAGACATGGAAAGGCAGCCAAAATGGGAAGACAAAGAAGCAGAAATCATATGAGAGAAGAGAACAGAGATCCAGATATAATGGAGTCAAGTAGTCTAACATGCAGAGTTCAAAACACTAGTTATTAAAATGCTCAATGAAATTTTGGGAAGTGTAGATAAATTCAGTGAGAACTTCAACAAACAGATAAAAAACATAAAAATGGAAATGGAAATTATAAAAAGGAACTAATCTGAAATGAAGAACACATTATCTGAGATGAGAAATAGATTAAATGGAATAAACAAAGGAATGAAAAAACTGAATAAAGAAGAGAATCAAATACCCAATCTAGAAGACAGGAAAGCCAATCAGAATGGCAAGAGATAAGATCCCAAGACTATTAAAATAATATAAGGAGCACATGGGACACTATTAAGAGTCCAAATATTTGTCTGATTGGTGTAACTGAAGAAAATCAAGATGTTGAACATCTGTTTGAAGAAATAATGATAAAAAACTTTCCTAACCTAGTGAAGGAAATGGACCTAAAACCCCGGGAAGCTCAGAGAATTCAAAAAATCAAGGATCCAAAGAGGCCCACATCAAGATACATCATAATTAAAATGCCAAAAATTCAATACAAAGAAAGAATATTAAAAGCAT
>NW_006438113.1:23725165-23733224 GCF_000325575.1 Pteropus alecto | reverse complement strand
TCCTATCAATAAGTACCTTAAATGGAAAAGAATTAAGTGTTCCAATCAAAAGATAGAGTGGCTGAAAAGATAAGAAAACAAGACCACTACATATGAAAAGGAAGGGGATGGAAAAAGATATTGCTTTGATGGACCTAGAAGATGTTTAAGTCAGACATATGACTTATGATTTCACTTATATGCAGAATCCAAGGAATAAAAAGAACAAACTAATCAAAAACCGACTCATAAATATAGTGGACAATTTGATAACAGACAGAGGGAAGGGGGTTTTGGGGGGCTGGGGGAATGGGGTGAAGGATTAAAGAACCACAAATTAGTAGTTGATAGATGGTCTCGAGGATAGGGAGCACGGCATAAGGAATGCAGTTAGCATTAATATGATGGCTAGGTGGAGGGCCAGGGGAGGGAGGGAGCAATTGGGGACATCGTTTCATGAACTATATAGATGTCTAACCAATATACTGTATACTTGAAACTAATTAAAATAAATAAATTTTTTTAAAAAAGAATACTTCATGTCAATAAACTAATTTTAGACTTTAGGAACTAGAAAAAGAAAAGCAAACTCAAATTAATAGAAGGAAGGAAGTAACAAATTATTAGAGTGGAGCTAAATGAAATACTAAATAGAAAAAAGAAAACAATCAATGAAACTAACATTTGGTTCTTTAAACGATTAACAAAATAAAAAAAACTATAGTTAACTAACTAAGAAAAAAGGGAAAAGCCACAACCAAAAAATTAGAAAATAAAGTGAAGATATGCCACTCACGTGACAGAAATAATAAAGGTTGTAAAAGAATGCTGTGTAAAATCATTTTCCAAAAAATTACATAACAGATAAAATTAACAAATTTCTAGACATACACAAATTACCAAGACTTACTCAAGGAAAATTAGAATATCAAAACAGATCTGTATCACTTACAGATTTTATAAGTAATCGGGAATATCAGAACAACAACAAAAAAATCCAGGACAAGATGGCTTTACTAATGAATTCTACCAAGCACTTAAAGAAGGCTGAATGCCAAATCTTAAATGCTTCCAAACAGTAGAAAAGGGAGAACACTTCCTAACTCTCTCTATGAATCCATCTTGATACTAAAGAAAGATAAAGATATCACATGGAAAATAATTACAGGTCATTATCCCTTATGAATATAAACATAAAACATTCTCAAAAAAAGTTATCAAACTGAATTTAACAACATATTAAAGGATAATACACCATGACAAAGTGAGATTTATTCCCAGAATGCAAAGATGGCTCAATATATGAAAAATCAATGTAATATACCACATTAATAGAATGAAGGGAAAATATGTGATCATCTCAATTAACACTGAAAAAGCTTTTGACAAAATTCAACACCCTTTCATGATTAAAACCTTCAGAAAAGTTAAAATGAAAATTCCCTCTCTCAACAAGATATAGGACATTTAAACAAACACACAGCTAACATCAAGTTGAGTGGTGAAATACTGGAAAATTTCCCCCTAAGATCAAGAACATACAAGAATTCATAGTTACACCACTATTAATCAAGATCAGTTCAAAAGTTTACCCAGAGCAATCAGGCTAAGGAAAAAAAGCGAAAGGCATTAAAATTGGAAAGGAAGGAGTTAAACAGAAGATGAAACATAACCTCAGGATTTTCATTCCACCACAGAGGAAATAACAGAAGGTGATATGAACTTTCCTCATTTAGTCATTTTCTTTATAACATCGAAAAACCCATAACATTTTTCTCTTGATGGAGATTGGCCTAACTTCTAATATTAGAGAGAGATGGTAAAAAAAAGGATGTTTATTCCTTTTCTATCATAAAATTTTTTCTTCACTTGGTTACATAACTGTCTTTATCTTATGAACTAAAAGTGAATATCAAGTAAAATAAGACTTGCCCTGTGTGTTCATAATTAAGATGGGTACTCAAAGGATGCTACAGAACAATGATGTTCAGCTTCTCTGAATTAAAAATCAAATCAAAACAAAACTGTACCACAATACTTTTGATAGAGATGATATTACTTTTAATTAACTTAATAATGGCATCTAAAGACTTTCAAAAGCATGGCCAGATGCCAGAGAACTCATAGAAACCCACTGATATCGATCTGTGAGCTTCACACTACTTCTACTTTCTAATTTTCTATGAGTCATGGGGAGTTGATGGACAACTGCTGAGGCAGTCTATACTAGTCTATACCACGTGGAAAGAGTACATGTCAATCCTTTTTATTAATCTGAGGAGCAATATCTGACTTACAATATTGTGCCTAAAGTTCTTGAATTGGTTAACTAAGCATTTGCCACCCTCAAAACTTGATTGTGTCAGGAATACTAACTGCTGTTAACTAGATTGACAATAACAAAACGGTTGGAGTTCTCACCTTTTATAATACTTATGATCATGTGTCTTGCACAGATTCAAAACCATATCACATAGGATATATACAAAAGAAATATATATTCATGTTAGGAAAACATGACTAAAAAAGAAAATCTTTTCTTTCACTTAATATAGTGCTAGAAAAATTAGCAATCTAGGAATCACTTTTTAACCTAGTGTCTCTAACTCTCCACATCTATTTGAGTCTACTTTCTAGTTACCTCTGCTCTATTTCCTCTGCCATAATTCTAGTTCTAGGAACTATCTTCTCTATACAAATGTAATTTAACAGCTTCAAAAATGGTTTCTCTGCAGCTGTTATTGCCATCTTCAGAACATTCCTTACAGAGCATCTAAAATCTACATCTATTCAAGTTATTCCCATGCATAAAATTCTCAAATAACTTTTCATTTTAAGATAAAGTACAAAATCTTTAACAGATAGCATCTTATATAATCTGGCCCCCATTAACCAGGCTCCTATGGAATCACTCCTCACCAGGCATATCGTTTTCATTTATTCCCCCTCAAAAATACTGTCTAATAAAATTCTTGTTCAAATATTCTAGGTTTAACAAAGTTTAATACCAATCCTTAGGTAAAGTTTAGTCTCAAGCAACATGGACCCAAACCTTACTAGACCCCTCCCTGACTCAAAAGTTTATTACTTGAAGAGCCTAGCCTTGTGATAAATGAAGCATAAACACTAGCTTCTTTTCTAGACTAAACTCCAGCAGCCATACATTTTTTTCACTTGTTACAAATAAACAGGTATTTTCTTTAAACAAATATTCAGCAGCCAAGAGGAAAACAACTTGAAAGTAAAATAAAATTAGTTGTAAGTATAGAAATCTACTATAAGAATCTAGAAGAAGTTTATTCAATTAGTTAACATCAATAGTCTTTGCTGTGCATCTATTCTTTGCCAGAATAATAACCACCACTTCTTGAAGATCTACTCTGCTCAATGTTTTATACAGATTGTTTCAATTAATACAATAGACAAGATAAATGTCATCATCCTCATTACAACTGAGAGATAAGTAAGTTGACAAAACACATAGTGAATACAACTCAAATTCTGATCTTAGATCTTTTACTGAAAGACTTTTTCCCTTCCCAATTGAGTAAATTCCTTCCTTTACAAGGATTACATTATCATGAATCTAAATTACTTCAGCTCTCTTAATGTCATTGTCCTTGTAGCAGGTGTATACTTATAACTTCCCTGTGTCATTCTACTCCTCTCATTGTACCTAAAAAAAAGATGTCCACCTCTGGTGACCCTTAGGATAGGTAACTGAGTTTTGAGAGTGACTCCTGCCAAATATTTCAATAAAACATCGATTCCTGTATGAATGAAGATTTTCTAGGTAGAACATTAATTTGCAGTTCTGTACACAGCCAGAAGCTCAATAGCAGCTTAAAAGTTATCTAAAAGCAATCAACTAGATCTCAGCCAAGAAGAGTACTTTATCCCAAATTTTTCCTTCTCCTTGTAATCAAAAAGAGTGAGGAAAATGTGTCCTACTATTTGTTTGTTCTGCTCATCTTATTCTTGTGTGTGTATGTATGTATGTATGTGTGTGTGTGCATGTATTCACACGTTTTATGTCTCTCCTAGTCAATGTTGAAAAATATTCTGGAATCTATACCAATTATTGTTTTGATTTAAAATTCTTTTCAAGTATCATTGTCATTATTTTCATACATTTATTTACTTTATTCTATATTTTTAGAATTCAAAGTTCTCTCATTAAATATACATTTTGAGTAAAATGATATCAGTAACTGGATTCTTGAACAAAAAAAAAATTCATTGTTTTGCTGTTAAGAGCATGTACTTAAATTTATTTTATTCCCACTAATAGACTTCAATGAATAAGTGAATTCTTTCTTGCCTTTTCTTTCTGAACACATTTACTGTTCATCAATTACATTATCCTGTGATCTAGTCAGATATTTTAATCTGAAATAGAGTATTTCATTATTTCTGATTTATTAGAGATTAATCTACATTTAATTATGATTGATTATGAATTTTTTTCTACTTTCACAAAATATTGATTAGTACTGATATTTTTCACTACACATGTCTGGGATACTCTTGGTACATTAATTCATTAATGACTTCTCTTAAAGGTAATAACAGAATAAATCATCTGAGACTGTCAAAGATACTTTGCATGCACCATATTTTTTCTTATATTTGTCTTAGGATTTTCTAAAATTGTATGTTTCCATGCATTTAATTGCTCTACTGGTACCATTTATACATTTTATATATAGTTATTGGTTATCAACTAAATGTTCAGAGTAAGAAGGGAAGGTAAAAATAAAAAAAAAGTGAGATTGAAAGTTCAACATTAAAAATAGTCCATGATTTTACTATTTTCTAATTGCATAGAATATTTTATTTCATTAAAAAATTAGAAACATACTTTTGAACTCAAATTTCTGTTTCCAAGTGACCCAGATGAGGTATTTTTGACCAATTAGAGTACAAACATTTAACTGCTAAAAGAGTTTAACTACTACAAAATTACTAGTTTGAAAAAAGAGAACGGACTCAATGTTAAAATTAGATTATCCTAGGCACAAGTAACAGAGCTATAATATTCTTGGTGTATGAACATGTGCAAGTTATTTTATGCTTTTAAGACTCAATTTTATCATCTGAAAGTGAGACCTTAATCTCTATGCTGTCTAATTTCATAATTGATGGAGTCAATTTTAAATGCTCATATGCTCATATAAGTGATTTATAAATGAAGACATAAGTATATGGGTATAAATATTATAAAAGTGTTTTTAAAATATGAATACAGTATCAAAAAATTTTAGCATTACTACAAAAACATTTTGAAAAGATCTGATATTTTATAGGGGCATCTTCTGGGGAAGCCCTCTTTATACTACCAATATCTAATAATTTTCATATGGTAGGATTCTAGAAAAATTCTTATCTACTATAATGGAAAATAGTAATTCCATCAAACCAGTCATCCATCTGTACCTCATACCTACATTCATCCATTTAAGCAAACATTTATTGAGCCTCTTCTGTGTGTCAGGCTTTCTGGTATTTCTTTGGCTCTTTGGGTACAAGAAAAAATAGTGATATGGCCTCTGCTTTCATGAAACTGTATTTAATACATATGAATTATATTGAATTACAGATATATAAAATGTTTGTTGGGAGCATGAAAAGTTAAATAAATATCCAAATCAACAAATAGTATAGGATGCTCATTAAGTCACTTATTTCCAGTTTGTCCCACAAGATATTTTTATGGCAAATACAATACTAACTGATCTAAGGTTTGACTTCTCTCTTATTCCAGCAATAACCCTAAGAAAGTATGGATTGTTGGGGTTTAGGAAATGAAAGAGAATAATAAAAAAGATAAAAGGATTGAATAATATATAAAAAAGATAAACACTCTTAGAATCATAGAATTTTATATTTCAGTCAAATAAGAAAGGTTGAAAAACAATATTATCAAATATCTAGTATATTGTACACTTCTGGCACCTTCTTTACATATATTATCTTAATTTAGACCTTGTAGCCATATTGAAATAAATATTATTACATTTGTTTTATTTTGAGAAGTCTGAAACTTAGATTAAGTTGCCTAAACTAAAAACAAACAAAAATTCATAACTTTTTCAGATTCAAAATTCTATATACTTCCTCTATAACATTTATCTAGTCTTCAAATAGAACAATACATACACCACATCCCTCAAACAATACATGTGTATGAGATAATGCTTCTCAATCTATGCCTTTTAGTCTCATAACCCATAGAAAGTTTCTTCCATGTCAATCAACTGTAACTATAACAAGCAAAAGAGTTTATAATCAATGGTAAAAAAATTTTTTTCTTCCATTTTTGTTATTTAGTTCGGGTAGGTAGAAGGCATGCCATAGGCAAGGGCAGATTATTTATTTATAGCTTTGGAGGGAGTAGATTTTAGCATTTTCACTTTCCTCAATGAGCAAATGTATCAACTAGGTTTGAGTATCTGCTATGTACACAGCATTTTATACTCTGTTGTGAGAACTATAAAGTTACTATATGCTGTATAGAATATAAAGTTACTATATGCTGTATAGAATATAGAATATAGATGATTAATGACAAAGAAAAGGAAAATATTCTTATAGCAATTGGGATTTTAGTGTTAAAAATATGATCACAATTTGTTTAGGTAAATGAGAAAATATAAGGAGGAATAAAGCAGTGAAAGCCAAAATAAAATTGATATATACATTGAAATCATTGTTCAAGACCAAATGGGCCACTTAACATGCTATTTGAACAAAGAAAGCATGGATTTTTGCCTCTCTTCAACAATCTTGAAATAGATTATTTTTCTATTATATTTAATTAATGCTAAGATAGCACTGAATTTAACATACACCATTTTCGTAGACTATGTTAAAAGAAAAAATGAAAAGAAGCACTTTAATTAAATTTGATGCAATTTTTAAAAAAGTCATCAGTGATAAGACATCTAGATGTTTAATGTTAAAATATCTTTAAAAATATTTCTTGCAATAAGAAAATATGGAATCTGAAGTGTAACACATTAACAGTCTTTAGATACTCTCTCCACTTGTATTCAACATTGTACTGGAAGTCTTAGCTAATATAATAAGACCAGCAAAGAAAATGAAAGGTATATAGACAGAGAAGGAAGAAATAAAACTGTTTTTATTCACAGATGACATGTTTGATATGTAGAAAATCCCAAAGAATCAACCAAAAAAAACCTCATGGAACTAATAAGAAATAATAGCAAAGTTGACAGATAAGTATACAACAGTCGATTGCCTTCTTATATACTATCAATTACTAACTTAGAAATTAAAAATAAAATACTATTTACATTAACACCGAAAAAATAATACTTATAGAAATTGAACAAAATGTACAAGATCTATATGAGTAAAACTATGAACATCAATGAAAGAAATCAAAGAAATTTTTTAAATTAGACATATGTGCTATGTGCATGAAAAAGCAGATTCAATAGGAAGATATCGATTATTCCCAGCTTGATTTATAGATTCAATACAACTTCTATCAAAATCCCAGGAATTTATTTTAAGGATATTAATAAACCGATTCTAAAATTTATGTAGAGAGGCAAAAGACCCAGACCAGCCAACACAATATTGAAGGAGAACAAAGTCAAAGGACTAATGCTACCCAAACTCAAGACTTAGTGTGAAGTGACAATAGTCAGACAATGTGCAATTAGTGAAAGAAAATAGAACAATAGAACAGAATAGACAGCCCAGAAAAAACCCACACAACTATAGTCAACTGATCTATAAACCAGCAAAGGCAATCAACAGAGGAAACAGTACAGTGCCTGTACTGTTTTCCACTGTGGCTGTACCAATTTATATATATATTTCTTTTTTTTTTTTCAAAGAAAATGAAAACAGGATGTAGAGGTGATATTTGCTCATGTCCTCATGTAATATCCAGAACAATACTAAAAAGCTATGTAAAGACATACTCAAATACATTATAGACAGATGAAATTTATCAATTTCTCTGTTGATAGACATTTGGATGTTTCTAGTTTTTGCTTAGTATGAATAATCCTACTGCTATGATGTGAAGGTGCTTCTCATTTCT
>NW_006438113.1:23701028-23725102 GCF_000325575.1 Pteropus alecto | reverse complement strand
GGTGAGAGCACATTCAGCAAAGACTTACTTTCGATGTTCATTGCAGCATTCACAATAGCCAAAATATAGTAACAACATAAGTATCTACAAATGGATGGTTGAATAAATAAAGAAGATGTGGTATATGGTGTGTATGTGCGTGAAGTATTATTCAGCCATGAAAAAGAAGGGAATCCTGCCATTTGTAATAATATGGATGGAACTTGAGGGCATTCTAAGTTAAATAAGCCAGACAGAGAAAGACAAATACTACATAGCATCACTTATATGTGGACTCTAAAAAATAAAGTCAAAATTGAAAGTAGAAAATTGGCTACCAAGGGCTGTGGGGAAGGGGAAATGGAGAGAGATTGGTAAAAGGTACAAACTTTTACCTATAAGTAGAATAAGATTTGAAGATCTAATATAGAATATGGTTAACATTGTATTGTATAATTGAAATTTGCTAAGAGAGTGAAACTTTAATAATTATACACACACATATAGTGTTAGATGTGTTAATTAATTAGATGGGAGGAATCCTTGCTATTTTTCTGGCACAGAAATATGTGATAATGGCCTCTCGACACTTTGCGTTATTACATCCTTATTATCTATAGTAGAGCTCCAGACACTGGGTTTCAGCCTGGCTACCTCCTATTATTTGGAATGGCTGATAGTTGACTCATTTGACTGAAAGGAAACTAGATATAGATTTCTCTTACACCATAAGCAAAAATAAACTCAAAATGAATAAAGACTTAAATGTAAAGACTGAAACCATACAACTCCTAGAAGAAAGAATAGGTAGTAAACTATTTGACATCAGTAATATCTTTTTGGATATATCCCCTTGAGCAAAGGAAACAAAAACAAAAATCAAAAATAAACAAATGAGACTTCGTCAAACTAAAAACTTCTGCACAGTGAAGGAAACCATCAACAAAACAAAATGACAACCTACCGAATGGGAAATATATTTGCAAATGATATATCTGAATACAACTCAATAACAAAAAATAAACAATCTGATCAAAAAAATGGGCAGAGGACATGAAAAAACATTTCCCCAGAGAAGACATACAGTTAGCCAACAGACATGAAAAGATGCTCAGCATCACTAATCATTAGGGAAATGCAAATCAAAACCACAGTGAGATACCACCTTACACCGGTCAGAATAGCTATTATCAAAAAACTCAACAAATAACATGTGTTGGCAAGAATATAGAGAAAAGGGAACCCTTGTGCACTGTTGATAGGACTGCAAATTGGTGCAGCTACTGTGGAAATAAGTATAGAAGCTCCTCAAAAATTTATAAATAGAGCTACCTTATAACCTAGCAATTGCACTTCTGAGTATTTATCTGAAGAAAAACCAAACCAAAACTAATTCAAAATATCCCCCATGTTTATTGCAGTGCTTTTTACAATAGCCAAAATATAGAAGCAAACTAGGTATTTATCTACAGATTGATGGATAAAGAAGTGGTACGTATATAAAATGAAATATTAGTCAGCCATAAAAAAGAATAAAATCTTGCCACTTACAACAACATGGGTGGATCTAGAGGATATTATGCTAAGTGAAATAAGTCAGACAGAGAAAGACAAATACCACATGGTTTCACTTATATGTGGAAAATAAAACAAAACAAAACAAATGAACAAACAAAACAAAACACAAAGAGACTCATAGAATCAGAGACCAAGTGGATAGTTGCCAGAGAGGAGGAAGATGGGGGGAGGGATGAAAAAGGGGAAGAGAAATATAGTCAATAATACTGTGATAAGTTTGCACGGTAACAAATGACTACTAGAATTAGCATTGTGACCATACTGTAAGATAAATGTTGAATCACTATGTTATACACCTGAGACTAATACAACTAATATAATATTGTATACCAAGTATACTTAAATAATAATAATAAAACAAAATCTTAAGAAAAAAATTGTGCTATAGAAAATGTACAAAAGATTTACATTCTTAGCTATCTACAAAATGAGAATCAGGATGACCATATTGTTTCTTTGGAACTCTGTATTTTTTTTTTTTTTCCATTGGAACTTAAAAATAATTTCTTCAAAGGTCAATTCAATTCAGCCCCAGTGACAACAGTACCTAACGATTATTGCTGGTTTACTGTGTGCCATGTGCCATACTAGGTATTTATTGTTAATTTTTTCATTGACTCCTCATGAAGAAGCACAATTACTTGCATAATTTGCCCGAAGTCATCCAATTATTATGTCCTGAAGCTTGGATTTGAAATTAGGTCTGTGTAATTCCAAAACAATTAATGTATTTAAGGCACTGTGCCATGCAGTTGGGTTTGGGCAGTGAGATTCAGAGCTGGAAGAAAAACTATCTCTGTTTGCTCAACATTCGCAATTAAGTGAAGTCCCTTTGCAATCTAAAATTTATCATCTAGATAATTTTTTCTCAGAGTCAAGATGTAATATCTTAAAATCAGAAGAAAAGTAAATTTTAAAAATTACAAGAGAAAATGGAAACTGTAGGAATTCTTTCGAAAAGTCAAAATCAAAGAAAATTACAAAGAAAACACTTTATAGAAACTGTAATAATGGGGCTAATCTCATCAATGTTTACCCTCTTGCATAATTATTACTGCATAACATTTATTCTACTCTAGTTGGCTCATAAAAGTGCTTAAATTACTACTCTGCTACCCAAATATTTCTTGCATATAAAAATTTATAAAGAAAAGTAAGATGTTACTTTGTTAATGAACCATATCATGGAGCAAAACATTGAAAAACCATTAAATACTTTGATAGTTCAAAGACTTTTCAAAATATTATTCAAAACAATTATCTAGACAAAAGTTGGTTATTTGGGAAAATTTTTTGATTCTAAGGTACACAGTGCATGAAGTCCATAAGCCTAAAACTGTTCAAATCTTATTAGTTCATTTAATACTTAACAAACTGTGAATTCACAATTACCTCAGGCTCAAAAAAATTAAATACTCTTTCAAAAACTGCAATGTATAACTATTTAAAAATATCCCAACAAATCGATATGAAAATCAAAATAATTCAAAATAATCTTTTCTCATACTTAAATGGTGTTGTAGTTTTCGAGAGTTCTTTACTCTAGCCAGTAGTTCTGCCCTACAAGCTTTAGTTATGACCACAGAAGAAAACAAATTATGAATGAATTAATATTTCCAAGATAAAATGTAAAATAAACTATATATCATTTATTAGCATATTTCTAATACTAAAGTGACAGCAATCACAACTACAACATCAACAAAAACAAACAAAAGAAGTCAACCTGGATGCACTGCAAATATACAACAGTATAGGAATACTTAAGTAATTATTATACAACAACATGATGGGATATTATGTAGCTATTAAAAATGGCTTCAAATTATTTAAAGTAGCACTGCCCAATAGAACTTTCAGGAATGATGGAGTGTTCCATATGGCACTGTCCATTAACAGTATCTAATTGTAACACATACCTATTGAACCTTTGAAATGTGACTAATGAGACCGATGAACTGAATATTTAATTACATATAATTTTAACTAATTTCATTATAAATTTAAGCATTTATATTTATTTTTCAAAATTTATATAAAAATTACATATCATGTTTATTCTTATCAAGTCAAAAATGAAGAAAATGTTTAGGAAACATTAGCATTGATTTAGAAAATTAAACCAAATCTGTGTACCTACAGTAAAGCAGATTGCATATATAAGCACACACACAAATGTTTGGGCTCTGTTCTCAATTGCACCACTTGTTTATATTTAAAGTACTGATAAAGCAAATGGAAATAATTTTATTTTTTATCATTTTAGGAAAATAATGGAAAATAATCATTTGAAAAATATTTAAAATAATTTCAAAAAGTGTATTGTCCCTATTTATAATAAGATTATATTCATGTTGTTTTATTTCTTCTGTTTCAAATAATAACAAAATTAACTCAGATTAGTATTCATATACACCTCATCTGACTCATTAGTTATAATAACATGTGAAATTAATTGTGTCTCCTAGTGATAATAACCATATGTAAAGTACTGTCATCAGAAATGGTTGGAAGACGTTTCAGGACCTTCTAGCAGATCAGCTATGATAAGAAATGACTTATTTGCAGAAAACCAAAATCCATTTCAGTCCTCCTGATTTGTTTATTCTATTATATTGTACTTCCAATTGTTTCTAATCTCTAATATTTGGTGAAAGATTATTTGTTTAGAAAATAATCATCTTCTAGAACTGACAATGAATCAATACAATGAAATATAATAAAACAAATATGTAATTATAAAACAGAATGGAACTTTTCTCTATATTAAAATCTTTCTAGTGATTGAAAAACATCAGAGACTTGCTATGTTTGATGGTTTATGAATAATTCATAGCCTGCTCTGTGATTTGACAATGACATTTTCTTCCTTTGCATAAGACTCTCCTTTATTGCAATGGTTCTGCTTTAGATATAGGCTTTCATTAATATCTATATTTCTGGACATGAATAAACTTATTAATAAATAGCTAGAATATAAAGAGTTATTATGAGCTATTTTTGACATAGTTTATTGAGAGTTAAAATTTTAGGCCTAAATCATTATTATGTTTTCCTATAGCAACAGATCTGTGACCAGGCCATTTCAAAGAGAAGTTAAGTAGAAAATAACCTTCACAATTTCTATCTCCTTTTGTATATTTTCAGGGCCACAGAAATGAAAAATTATATTCTTTGGAGAGAGCTAAGTATCCTCAGAATTTATCAACTTTTATATTCTTAAAATATATATGTATATATACCAAACTCTATATTTCCATCAACTTTATGTACCATATCAGGCAAAATAACGTTCACTAGTCAAAAGTATCTTACTTTAACAAAACTGAGGCAAAAGGAAATCATTGCAAGTTATGTGAAGAAAAATAGTTTTAAGAACTACTTTGTGCATTTCTACATGCTTACTCTTCATGTATATGGTTTTCCTCAGGCCAGAGAAACAAAATCCAACCAGCCACCTTTAGTGCCCTCAAGAAAAAGTGACAAAGAAAAATATTAAAAGCTTTTGAAATCCAGAACAGAGTTTTGAAGAATATGGCAATCGTTTTGAGGGAAAAAAATGCACTTCAAGTTCTGAGCATATGGGCTAAGGTTATATCTTAATGATTACAAAGAGAATACCTGATACTTTTGAGCTTTATTCCTCTCAAGCACAATCATCTGTAATTAAATAAAAATTCTATAAGCTTGGGGAGAGTGAAAAATAAAAAGAGTATAAAAGGAAGAGAAGTGATAAATTAAGACCCTCAGGTATTTCTCTGTGAAGGAAATCTTTTGTCTGCCCCCTTTGATTATGTCCTGGTGAGGGGATATAATCCAATCTCCAGTTTAGAGAATCTAAAATATAACTAAACCCTGTCGTGCTTCCCAAGCAGCTTCATGCGCATTCACTAGGGGAATATATGGAAGTTAACTGAGATTAACCGAGGCAGCCAACAAGGTGTCTCCTGTTTCAAGAATGGCATGAGGGAACAGCTGAATTTTCCTACGCTCCCAAGTTGTTTATAGATGTTAGAAGAGTCAGCAGACTTAAATGTATTGTAGAGCTGTGACAAGAGGGGGGTTGGAGTATGCAAATCAGGACTCAGATCCTTTAGAGGATATCAGTGTGGAAGGTGGCCACAGCAAGAATCAGACTGGAGGATGGATGTACACACCTCAGCAGATAATGCCATTGAGACACTAATAGGTCATCAAACAATGCAGCAAACATGACAATATAGATGCCACCCAAGTAATAATGAATGAGGAGAAAGAGAAAATCCTTAGAAAGTACATTTAAATTAACCTAAAGTATTGTATCTAGAATAAACCTCAGTTAGTTACATCAGGCAGAATGAGCATAAAACACTAAGTTCAATACATAGAAATTTGACGTCTCTTTTTTTTTTCACGTACTTGAAACAAAAGTTGAAAATCTCCTAAGGAACCCACATGTTAGCTTTATTCTTGCTAGTAGAGAATTTAGAAAGGATCTAATCTAACCTTAACGTTTAGCCAATCAGGAGATGTGGAGAGGTTAAGTAACTCATAAACTATCCAGTAATGAGTGGCACAGCTAGAGAAGAAATCCTTCATCCTGCTTTCCAGTTCTTCCCATGCCTTATTGCCTCTCTCTCATTACTAATAAGTATCATTTATAAATATACTTTGTGTTTGACTGGTGTCACGTCATATTTTATTAAATTTATTGGGGTGGCATTGGTTAATAAAATTATATAGGTTTCAAATTGTGTGTTCACCACTCAAAGTAAAATTTCCTTTCGTCACATATATTTGACCCTCTTTACCCTTATCTACCTTCTCCCTCTCTTCCTGCCCTCTAGTAACCCCTAAACTCTTATCTGTGTCAATGAGTCAATGTTTATTTGTCTTGTTCATTTGTTGCTTTGTGCATTATATGCCACACATGAGTGAAATCATATGATTCTCAACTTTTTCTGTCTGACTTATTTCGCTTAGCATGATAACCTCAAGATCCATCATGTTGTCCAAAAATGGCAGTATTTCATCTTTTCTTGTAATTAAGTAATATTCCATTTTATACATTTACCACATCTTCTTTATTCAATCATCTATTGAAGGGCACTTCAGTTATTTCCAGTATTGGCCACTGTGAATAATGCTGCAATGAACGTTGGGGTGCATATATCTTTACAGATAAATGTTTTCAGTTTTGGGGTATAGATACCCAGGGAGAGGATTACTGGATCATATGGTAATTTTATTCTTAATTTTTTGAGGAACATCTATACTGTTTTTCATAGTGGCTGTACCAGTATACATTCTCACCAACAGTGTATAAGGATTCCTTTTCCCTCAAAACTTCTCCATCATTTGTTATACTTGTGCTGTTGGTAATAGCCATTCTAACAGATATGAGGTGGTATCTCATTGTGGTTTTAATTTGCATTTCCCTAATAACTAGTAAAGTTGAGCATTGTTTCAAATGTCTGTTGGCCATCTGTATAACTTCATTGGGGAAATGTCTTTTCATGTCCTCTGCCCATTTTTTAATTTGGACTGTTTGTTTTTTGGTTGTTGTCGAGTTGTATGAGTTCTTTGTATATTTTTGATATTAGCCCTTTATTAGAGGTGTTGTTTACAAATATCTTCTCTCAATTAAGTGGTTCGTTCTTTGCCTTATTGACGGTTTCTTTTGCTGTGCTGAAGCTTTTCAGTTTGATACAGTCCCATTCATTTCTTTTTGCTTTTACTACCCTTGACTTTGAGGTCAAATTCATAAAACCCTCTCTAAATTTAAGGTCCATAAGTTTAGTACTTGTGTTTTCTTCTCTCCAACTTATTGTTTCAGGTCTTATATTTAGGTCTTTGATCCATTTCGAGTTAATTTTGGTGTTTGGTGACTGATAGCAGTCAATTTCATTCTTTTGCATGTGGCTTTCCAATTTTCCCAGCACCATTTATCGAAGAAGATTGTTTTTCCCCATTGTCTGTTTTTGGCTCCATTGTCGACAATTATTTGCCCATATATATGGAGGTCTATTTCTAGATTCTCGATTGTATTCTGTGTGTCTAGTTTTCTGCCAATTCTGTGCTATTTTGATTATTGTCACTTTGTAGTATAATCTGAAGTCAGGCAGAGTGATACCTCCAGCCTTACTCTTTTTTCTCAGGATCGTCTTGACTATTTAGAGTCTTTAGTAGTTCCGTACAAATCTGATGATTTTTCATCCTATTTCTTTAGAAAATGCTGTTGGGATTTTGATGGGGGTTGCTTTAAATCTTTACATTGCTTTGAGTGATAAAGTCATTTTAACTATGTTGATTCTTTCAACCCATGAACATTTTGCCTTCAAGGGATATTTAAAAATTGCTGTATTAGGAGTAGCTTTTGCCTCTGGGTTTACTGGAGGCACAGACACAGACACACAAAGGCCATATTTATTATTTACACAACTCAAAGCAAATCATTCCTTTATAAATCACCTTTGAAGATTTTATTGCCGACCTGTTTATTATGTATTAAAATTAGATAGGAAAATCACTGACTTTAACTCAAATTTATGTGGAGCTCATCTGACTTTTAAGTTTATCTTGTATAGTATGACATTTTTATAAGAGAAATATACTACAATTAGAGAGAAATTGTACACTATATATTTTGCTTCTTTATTTTTAATATAAATGCTTTATACAGCTTCGACTTCAAATATTGGCTTTCAAATGATTGCTCCAGGCAAGAGAGAATAAAAGCCATTTTTTCTTTTCCTGAATTTGTGTTATAATTTTGTCTCTTTTGATATAAAAGCATAGACATGGAAATATACAAGATATTGACTTTTGCTTTTTCTGTGTGTGTTTGAACTTTGTCATATTAATTTTGGTAATGTTACTGAAGATTTTCCTTCATGAAACTTTATATATGTGGAGGCTGTGACTAATTTAAGCCATTCTTTCCTAGAATTCTTATTGTGTGTTAAAGAAAAAATTGTAAAAATAAATAAAAAATACCATAAAACAACTGTGCGTAAGTTATAAAAGGCATATTTAAATATCATACACTAATCATTTGAAAGTAGAAAGATGCTAAAATATATACAATACAAAAAAATAAAACTAAACAAAGCCGATATGAATAGGTTGATGAATTTCAGAATGTTTGGGCCATGATGGTAACAGAGTAAAATACAAATCAAAATTTCATCATTAGCAGAGTGAAAAGATATCAGGACTTCTGGTAGTATTTATAGATAGCACTTTTTATAGTTAACTAAAATTTAACATAAGTTTGGAGCATATATAATCACTTAAATTAATTCTCGATAGTTTTGAAATGTCTTTTTAAGAATAAGATTGGTGCAAATGCAGCCATATAAAAGATAAGGACATAGGGACTACATTTTTCTGTGTTCTATAGCAACTATCTGAAAATTTAATTTATATGGGTTTTAATTTACATTGAAAAGTATGCTACTAAAGATTGCTTTTAGCATTGAAATAAACACCTGTAGTTTTTATAATGGTAGAATGGCTTAAAGATTAGTTTTGTGAGCTACTCTGAAAATAAAGTATGCTAAAACAAAACAAAAAGGGCAAAACAAAACAAAATTGCCACAGAGAAAACTTCAGGACAAGATGACTTTACTAGTGAATACTACCAATTATATAAGGAGGAAATAATATATAACAGAGAATAGAGAAAAAAAGAATCATGTATCAATTCATTTAATAAGACCAATATTACCTTGATATTACAATCTGAAATAGACATTACAAGAAAGTAAAATCACAAATCAGTACCTTTCATCAACATAGATACAAATAAACATCAAAGTTAAACAGTAGCAAATCAAAACATGGTATACACAAAAGAAAATATATCATGATTCTGGAATTCATTCTGGCAGTGTAAAGTTAGATTGACATTTGAAAGTTATTTAACATCATTTACCACATTAATTGAACAAAGGGGAGAAACCCAAGGAACATCATAATAGATTAATTTTATAAAATTCACCACCCTTTCATGATAAAAACTTTCAACAAACAGCAATTGAAGATAACCCCCTTAATCTGAGAGAGTATATTTACAATAAAAAGTACAGCTAAAAACTGGTGTGTGTGTGTGTGTGTGTGCTCTGTCTACTCTTTTCTCTTCATCTGTATATGACTATCCTCATGCAAATACCACACTGTATTGGTTGCTGTAGCAATTTATACAATCTTGAAATTAGTGTTAGTCATTTCATTTTATTCTTTTTCAAAACAATTTGGCTAGTCTAGGTCTTTTGTATTTCCACACAAACTTTAAAACCAACTTCAATATATTTTTAAAAAGTAACTACTATAATCAATTTTAGAAAAAAAAAGACACCGTAAGAAACAGTTTTTCCAGTCTATGAACATGGTAAATCTTTTTAGGTCTTCTTTGTTTAATCTTTGCAATATTTTGTAGATATCAGTGTGCAGGTCTCATATATCTTTCACAAAATGCATCACTAATAATGTAATTTAATTATGATATAAATGTATTCAATATTTTATATATAATTATGCGTTGCTTTTATGTAGAAATACAACTGTTTTTTTATACTGAACTTGTAGCCTATAAACTTGCTAATTTTATATAGTTTGGTTGCTATTTTTAAAGATTTCTTATGATTTATTTCTTACATGTTTTGTTTGTCTGCATATGAAGACAGAATCTTTTCCTTTCTAATATTTATGTCTTCCTCTTTTTTTTTTTTTTTAATTTTCTTGCTTTACTTTACTGGTTAGGACCACAGTGCTATTTTGATTAGAAATTAATTGTATGAGCAAAAAGTTTTTATTTTATTTCTAATCATAAGATAAAAGCATTCCATAATATTAACTATCAGCTAGTTGTGGGTTTTCTGTAAACATACTTTATCAAGTTGAGGATGTTATCTTCTATTCTTAGTTCACTAATAAATTTAACATGGGTCAATATTGAACTTTTAAAAATTCTTTTTCTATAACTATTGAGATGATTATTTATTTTCTTATCTACTTTGTTACTGTAGACAATTCTATTTCCTTTTAAATATTAAACCAATCTTGCTTTATAAAAATAAATCTACATGACAAAGATGTTCTATTATTTTATATATTATTTTTAGATATTACTGCATTCA
This sequence comes from Pteropus alecto, assembly GCF_000325575.1. Taxonomy (NCBI): domain Eukaryota; kingdom Metazoa; phylum Chordata; class Mammalia; order Chiroptera; family Pteropodidae; genus Pteropus; species Pteropus alecto. The sequence goes on along the minus strand of NW_006438113.1, from coordinate 23,714,426 downwards.
AGTTATTAATATTTTGTGTGTTTACAAAATATATGACTCTATATGAGGAATATGGGTCTATAATTTTATTTAGTTATTATACTGTCTTTCCTGATTTTAGTATCAGTGTAAGGTTGTTCTTATAAAGTGTGTTGGTATATAGTCTCCCCTCTTCCATTTGTAGAGAAGTTTATTTATAATTGGTATTTTTTATTTCTTTAAATTTGGTAGAATTCATTATTGAAGAATCCATGTAGGCCTGGATTTTTTTTTACAAAAGTTTTAATTATGAATTTTATTTAATTTCAGAATATTAAATTCTTAAGTTACTATCTTTCAAGAAATTCACCTGTCATCAAATTCGCAAGACATATTGCAATTGAATATTCACAATACTACTTTTTATCTTTTTAACATCTGTTGGTTTTGTAAGATTTCATTTCTGTAATTCTTAAATTGAGCCTTGTATTATTTTTTATTGATCAAGTGAGTTAAAGATTACCAATTTTAACATTCTCAGCAAACTAGCTTTTACTTCCATTTATTTTCTATAATGTTTTCTAATTCATTGATTACTTTTGTCATTATTTTCTTTCTTCTATTTACTTTATGTAAAATTTATAATGTTATAAATTTCCCTTTTAAGTAGCTTTAGATGCATCCTATAAATTTTAATATATGTGATTTTATTTTCATTTAGTTCAAAATATTTTTTAATATCTTTTGTGATTTACTCTTTTACTCATGCATTATTCCAAAGTATGTTTTTGATTTTTCGGATATGTTGGGCATATTGTTTTTTTCTCTCATTCTTGTATCTAGTTTAATTCCATTGTTTTCAGAGAACATAAAATATTTTTTTAATTTACTAAAATGTTATGGCTTATATTATGGTATATCTTGGTGAAAGTCTTAGGTGTACTTGAACAGAATGTGTAATCTGCGCATGTTAGTGGTTCTTCTATTAATGTCAATCAGGTCAGTTTATTTGGTGGTGTTATGCAAGTCTACATCCTTCCTGAGTTTTGCCTATATATTACTATAAACCTATACATTACTGAGAGATAAGTCTAATTGTGCCTGTGTCTATTACTTTCTCTATTCTATAAGATTTGCTTTATGGAATTTGAAATTATATTTTTTTATGTACATACACATTTAGGCTTGTTATGGCTTTTTGATAAATTGATTTTTTATTATTTTGTCATTTAGCTCTTCATCCTTAGTAATATTTCTTGATCAGAAATCTACTTTATCTGATATTAATTTTAGAAAATCTTCATCTATTATTACTTCCATTATTTCTTCTGCCCCATTCTCTATCACTCTCTTTCTGAGATAAAAACACATATGTTGTACCACTTAATATTTTCCCACAGTTCTTGGATTCTTTATTGATTTTTAATTCCTCTTCAGTAATTCCAACATCACAACCAACTGCATGTCTAATATTGTTGACAATTTTTTCTTTTCATAATGGGTCATTTTTATTCTTGCTTTTTTGCATGCCTTATAATTATTGTATTGAATGCCAGATATTATTTGTAAAAAAAAAAAAAAAAATTAGAAACTAAACTAATTACAGCTGTGTGTCACTTAATGATGAGGCTATATCCTGAGAAATGCATCATTAGGCAATTTAGTTGTGCGATCATCATAGAGTAGTATTCTTACACATTCCTAGGTGGTATATTACACACTTAGGATATATGGCATAGCCTATTGCTCCTGGGCTACAAGTCTGTACCGCATGTTACTGTACAAAACAACACAAGACTAAATCAAGCACAATAGAAAATGATGTAATCAAGAGACGCAGTAAACATGAGATATATGAGGCTGCTGCCAGCGTAACATAGCGTACTGTTTTATACGAAATGTTTTTAATAAACAGAAAGAATACACTTAAAATAACAATAAAAAGTATAGTATTATAAGTACATAAAACAGTAACAGTCATTTATTATTATTATCAATTATTGTGTATTATATATAATTGTGTTACACTTTTTTATGACTATCAGAGCAATAGGTTTACACCAACATCACCACAAACATGTGAGTAATGTGTTGTGTTACTATGTCACTAGGTGATAGAAATTTTTCAGTTACATTTTAATCTTATGAGACCACTATTGTATATGCAGTCCATCTTTGACCAAAACATCTGTGATGTTGCACATGACTGTAACTGAAAATATGAATGCTTATCCTTGTTTTGGATCATTAGCATGTGGAGTTGGCTACTGTAGCCAGTATTTGAGCTGGATGTGGATTTTGTAGTTGCTATATTTCCCTTCAGTATTTTAAATGGCTTTGGTGATTGACTGAAGCTCTCTTGTGTTTAGTGTGTGGTTTGCAGCCCTGGAGAGATTTTTTGAGTGCTTCTTTCCAACTTAAACTTCAGGTTTTAGTGTGTAATACATGCAAATCATAGTCCTCTGCACTCTTGTCCCTAATCTAGTGATAAGTTTTTCTTGCATTTAACACTTTGTAAGCCTCCCAGCAATGGTGGGAGGGAGGAAATTGTTTCTTAGATCTTCTGCTTTAATTTTAGTCTCAGTCTTAGGCAGGCCCTGTGAACTTAAGCTTAAGGAGCAGGGTCTTTATGTTATTCAGAGCAGAGTTGCCAGCAGTAGTTGACCACTCCTATTTTTTTTATGAAGGTCAGGATGGTGGAATGGCTTCTCTTATTCCTCCCTCAGATCTTATCGAGCCTCGAATGCATAAACTACTAAAAGGGCTCCCTCAGGTTTCAGCTCTAAATATTTATCATTACCCAGAGAAAGCCCGTGGAAAAGTGATGTCAAAAGTTGTGTATTTCCCTGAGTCTGGTCCTCCCAAGAATTCTAAACTGAAGGCAAGTCCATACTTGGCCTTTAAACATTTGTTACATTTCAGTCATCTTCTTTGTATCCATATTTATGACTTCTGAATCCTTTTCCTGTGATCTATAATATATAAATGGACGATGTGTCTCATTCATGTGTCCCATCTTGCCTTCAAGTGTTTTTATAGCCTTTTAGAATTCAGTCCACCTGCTTGCCTTGACCTCTCAGGTCTCGAATAGAAAGAAAGATGATTTTTTATTTTTTCTGTTTTTTTCTTATTGTAAATATAATAGTGACATTATTTTACAACCTTCTATATCCTAAGAGGAAGCAGAACCTGTAAAAATCATTTTTTCAACAAATATTAAATTAATATACTTTATGAAACTACAGTCAGTCTACTGATCTTCTTTAAACCTCATAGTATGCCCCTGAATATACTGTGAGCTTTTTCAAGTTACAAAAATGTAAATATTGTTCTGGATCTTGCAGCTCAAAGATTTGGGGAGGAAATAGATATAGTAATACAGTTATCTGAAGACTATAAAGCAAGGGGCATACTCTTATTTTATTGATTAATTAATTTAAGTATATTTGGTATACGATATTATATGTTTCAGGTGTACAATACAGTGATTCGACATTATATGTCTTATGATGTGATCACCTCACTAAGTCTAGTACTCATAGGTTACCCTAAAAACTTATTACAATTTTATTGGCTATATTCCCCTTCATCTTTTTACCCATTCCCTAACCCCTCTCCCCTCTGGCAACCACCAATTTGTTCTATTTTTGTTTTGTTTTTAGATTCTACTTATAAGTAAAATCATATGGTATTTGTCTTTCTCTGTCTGACTTATTTCATGTAGAGTAAGACCATCATGTAGAATAATATCCAATAATATCCACAAATGGCAAGATTTTCATCAGAGTGTTCTCTGTATCTATGAGTTTGTTTCTGTCTGTCTATTTTGTTCTTTAGATTCCACATGTAAGTGAAATCATATGGCATTTGTCTTTCTCTGCCTGACTTATTCTGCTCAGCACAATACCCTCTAGGTCTATCCACTGTTGTTGCAGTTGGCAAGATTTCATTCTTTTGTTATGGCTGAGTAATATTCCACTGTGTATGTATATGTATATCATCTTCTTTATCCATTCATCTATCAGTGGACACCTAGATTGCTTTCATATCTTCATTGCTGCAAGGAGTAAGAATCTAGAAAGGAAACATCTTAATGTAGGCTGGGTGAAAAAAGAGTATTTCTTAGAGGAGTTGGGATTTAATCAGAATTGTGAATATTGTGTACCATTTGAGCTGTCTGAAGCTATGGGGCAACAAACTTTTTAGTAAAGGCAACAACATGAACAAATATAACACAGCGGTAATGGGCAGACTAGAATGCAGTAACCCAGGCTAAAACAAACCCTCAACTTTAATTTGAGATATGGCCAAATATAGGAGAGAATTTACACTAAACACTTAAAGGTTGTCATTATTTTTATCTCCAGATCTCTCAAATTCTTCGTATGACATGCATATTCCATATCCTCATAGGATAAACTCCAAATAATATACTTTCTATTATATAATTAAGGTTGACAAAAATAGCTTACTAATTATGTTTTTTGAGGGAGAATTTAATGGAGACAAGATATAGGACAGCTAAGAACTGAGTATTTAAATGGTATGATCTCTTCATGAAATATATTTGACCTTAACCTCCTTTAAAATCTCACCCAACGTTTTAAGCTATTCCCAATGCTTTATATTCTTTAGAGAGCTTTATTTTAGAGATACCAAGCTGTAAGAAAGTGTGGACAAGAAGGGCGTACAGTACACTGGTTGAAAGTATGGCGTTTGGAATTAGTCCCTGTGATTTATGTTCCAGATTCACCAATTATTGTTCAACTGACTGGACTAATGACATCAAAAATCAAAAATAACTCTGGAGAGTTGTAAACTCATCCTTTCTTATTTCATCTAGTTGAAATGCACTCATTATTTTCTATGTGTCAGGTTCAAGAATATCTTTGTAAAAAATGTTTTTCACTATTCTGAGTAATTTAGAAATTGGCTTTGAGTTTGTCTTCCTGGTAGGAAAGCATACAGTTTTCAGGACTTGCCAATCTTAGCAATGTTTTGAAATAAAAGCAATATTACATTTTTTTTTAGAGTCATCAATTTTACAGCTTAATATGTAAGGTATGTCTCACCTAATTAGAAGACAGATATCCCTCTACACAGACTGCACAGGCTAACTGCTAGTGACAGAGTGTGTCTCACAGAAACAGCAACCCTAAACACCTTTTACTGGCTCAAGATCTTCTGCAACGAATGCCACATATGCCATGTAGCTCATATTTTATATAAAACAGTAACAATCTTTGCCACAAAACAGCAAAAATAAAGTCAGCAGTTTTCATGAACTATTGTGGTAGACAAAAAGGAAACTGATTTTATATAAAAATATTTAGTATATCATTATTTTACTATTCTATTCAGATTTATCCTTAAAGAGGTGTCCAAGACTCTCTTTTTATTTTTGTAAGAATTGAGTATGCAAGGCTCACTCACCTATAGCCTCCAGTTATTTCTAAACATTGAAAAAAATAACAGTTATAAATATGATATTCATCAATATTCTCTAATCCATATCTAATGCAGTTATTTTCTAGGTCTCGTGCTATTGATAAGATTAACTACTTGTTATTATTGGCCTTTGTGAAAAGTTACCCTGCAGGGTAACAATAAAACGCAGTAAGTGGCAAGTGACATTGATATATTTTCCTTACAGCTTCTCTAAAAGAGGTGCTGTGACATCAAAATCTTGGACAGTCGTTTTCAAAATAGATGATAGATCTATATCCTTTTTTTGTTAGATCTTGTCATTTCTTAGGAATGTGAATATACATTATTTTAATTACCACTAACTTATGACTGTAAAAAGTGTCTTGAACAGCTAGGGTACATATTAGCTTATCCAGATGCTGGATGCTTCCATTGTGGCACAATTGATCACCTTCTTAAGACAATCAATATTTTGGAAGAATTTAAGAACATTTAAATATATATTTCTCAACATAACTATGCTTAATACTCTAAAATATTCTCCATAATTATGGGAAATTTCAGAGTGTGCCTCTTTCATGTATCCTTACTCACTAGCCCTAAACCCAACATAGATTCAGTCTGCAGGGTCATCTCAGGGAAACATGTGTGAATTCTTGCACAGTCTCCTCCCGAGTCCCTCAATAGCCCATCAGACATCAGGCTGGGATGAAGGAATCAGTGCATCATAACAAAACCAATACACCTTTCTGGTCTTGAGTTCTGCATCTGATGTATTTAGATAAGTGTAGATTGTTTTCAGCTTTTTCTGCTATGACAAAATCATTAAAGACTTAAGCAGAGCAGCCTGAAAGATTAATTCTAGTAAAATTCCAAATTCATTATTAACAAGTAGTACTGGGATCTATTTTTACAGTCAGGCTCTTGAAGTTTTATCATTACCAATATCAAATAGTTCAGCAGAGACATACAATGGGTAGCTGTTTCCTTTAAATCACCGTCATCTGGAGTTCAATCATTCTGCAAAAATGTATGATCTATGCTCTTTATTAATAATAAGTAGACACATATGGGGTTTTCAAAAAGATTGTGTTTAGATTAAAGGATACCACATTTTAATGTGGATAATGAACCAGCATATACAATAGAGTAGTTTCTGCAGGATAAATTATAACTAGTTACTATTTAATTGGGGGCAATGTAATTACATACATTATATTTTCTCACCTTCTTAAGACTATCTTGACAATTACAATATCTAGAGCTGGCTGGCAATGTGACTTATGCTTCAAGCACTACTTGCAGAAAGAAAATTTTCCAAAGGTTAATCTTATTATAAGTAAGGATTTGAAGACATCATTCCCTTAGTTCTTAGTAATATATTTGTCAAAAGGATAACACTCCATTGGGAATTAGGAACAAATACTTTTTTACATACTTTTAACCTTTAGAATATATTCTCATTATTCTCTAGTTCTTTGGGGCCATTTTGGGTCCTCTTTGTTTAGAGGCCAGTATATCATTGACAGAGTATGCTATGTGTATGATAAAGATAAATGATACTTCAGAAAAATGAACAAAAACAAAATGTATACAATAAAAATTATTTCACATCTGACTTAGCCATGGAATCTAGATCTTTTCAAAGTATCGGGGAGGCAGTAAGTTATGAGAGAAAAGATGACATAATCGAGTCAGATATAACTGAGTTCAAAGTAGTATTCTCCAGATGGGCCTTAAACTTATTGGGTTCTCACTTTACTACATTAAATAAATATAATATCAATCTTGTGATATATTTACAAGGATCATAACTAATAGATGTATCATATGTGGCACATATTAGAGACTCTGCGATTAGAGCTGTTTGATACTATTTGTACTATCAAAATTTGTTCTACAATTATACTTCTGGCATCAAAAGTATTATTGATATAGAACTTTGAGATCTGAGTTTTGTGAGAATTTGTGTGACCATCTCTATATCGCAACTTTTTTATTTTAAAAATTAATAGATATAGGTAAAAAATGGCTCTACAGTTATAATAATTACCTTGAAATTTTATGGTTAAATATGTGGACTACTCATCTAAAAAATGTCAGGAATTCTAGGTTATTGCAGTATATATTAAAGTATAACAACAGACAGTTAAAATGTGAGAAACAATAGAAACAGTAGGAACAGAGAAACAATAGAATAGCAGCCAGATGAAAGAAAATGCAGATCAATATAATCTATAAAATACGACACAAGAGCAGTATTGCCTTAAAATTAAAATGGGACTAGAGACTTAGATAATATACTACCAAATAACTTCTAAAATGCAAGTATATCCATGGAGACTTTAACATTAGCTATATATACTTTCGTAGGAATTAGATTTGTCATTTTCCTCTGCAGACTTAGAAAATTGAACAAATAATTACACAGAGTGGTGGAAGACAAAAAGTAGTGAAAGGTAATTTTGAAGCTTATGACACAATGCTTAAGAAGAATTTACCTTTGTGAAGCATGTTGGACAATTGAGGTAATATGAAAAGCCTAAATTTGGGGAAGATAGTAGAGGCCCCTGAAAAACAGGAAACACCTTGCAAAAAGAATGTCCTGTTCCAAGTCCAAAGCCTCATTCAATGCTCAGTGCTTCGAAGATACCACTTAAATACATGAAGAATAAAAATCATGTAGGAGCAGAGTAGCAATAAACTTTTTCTTATCAGTCTAATAAAACTTTAAATTAATTTTAAAAATATATAGGTAAATACTTAAAGTTAGCTTTATGTAACTTTAATTTTCCAAGGATAATTTTCAGAACTTCATAATTTATTTATAGCTTTTAGAAAACATCATTTTAAAGTGTGAATGCCTGTTATCATTTTCTCCTTTGCATTGTCACAGTTTTTATTATGATAAATACTAGAATTGAGTGCCATTTTATGCCATTCATCTTGATAAGGCGTTATATTTTTAGAGCTGGCTAGATATTTTTACTTTTGTAGTGGAGTTTCTCTACAAATATTATTAAAAGGATTTAATAATAGAAATGTTGTTCTAAAATTAATGTAGAACAGTATTTCATTCTCAAACTGTGGGTTCGTTCTCCTACTAAGAGAATGTCATTGCAAAGATTCTTCCCAGAATGAAAAAAACTGATACTATAAATAGAAAAAAGTAAACAGTTTCTTGTACAATATACCAAAAACATATTTCTAATAAAGATTAAATGTTCATATTATGTAATTTTACATTTAATGGCCCATTTAGGATATACTTTCTTTCAATTTGTGTCTATCTTCATGAGTATGTGATACTTGTTCTGACAAAATATATATACTTATTTTTAAATTAATTCCCATTCAAGAACCACAGAACAAATCTTTCTATAACTTTTTTAATCATCATTCACTGCTCAGACTATCACTGCTATTGAAAAATTAATTCCACTCTGAGGCATGGAACAGTTCTTTATCGACATTCCACCTTTGACTCTTTTGTGCTCTCTCCATCTCTTCTAGGTCTTAAATCCAAGAACACTTTAGATCTTCCTGGCTACCCAGGCATGTCTTAAGAATAGCTGCTCATGTGGACTATGTTCATTGATAATGATCAATATTTTTAAGTTTTACAGGTGCATTGCAAAATTAAGGTACTATTTGGTAAACAATTTATATTATAATCCAGTCTTGGAGATCTACAATATACATTAGCATATTAAAGACTGATAAATTTTAAGAGCAAAAAAAACCTAATTAACTTTTTAAAATCAGAGTTGTACAATTATAATTGATGCTTTTTTATTATAATATCTATTCATTTCTTGAATAATTAGCATTCTGTAGCACACATTTTGTAGAATATTGCTTTGTCCTTGAACTTTTTTTTTAATCAAAAATATTCTGTATTTTTCCCAGTCTCAGACAACTGGTAGAAAAATTTGGTAAGACAATTTACAATAAATTGTGGAAGACTAGTCATGGTTTAATATGATTGTTTTCCAAAGGGTTTGAAAATTACCAGGGCCTTCTAAAGGTAATGCTTTGTACTGAGATAGACAACACTACAGCTACAGGTCAAGTCTAGGCCATTGCCTGTATTTGTAAATAAAATTTATTGGAACACAGCCACATATTCCCTATGGCTTCTTCAATGTTATAATGACAGAGTTGAGTAGTTGTAACTGAGACCTTATACCCACAAAACTGAAAACATTTACTAATTTGTCCTACATAGAAAAAAATTACTTACCCCTGCTTTAAATTATAGGATGAAATTATAATAATATGTGTGGCTCTGGAGAAAAATCACAGAGGAAATACTTTCTTTTCTTATTAAAAATTATTTTTTAATAGCACAACATAGACCACACCAAGTAACAAGAGAAAATATTGCTTTGGGCCAAGAGCTACTCCTATATTTGCAAATACAAGTTACAATGCAATCTTCAGTAACAGGTATACAATTCAAAGTCAAAGAAAAACTATATTTTTCAAGTTTGAAAATGTAAGACATCTTTGTGTTGATTTTATGTCTGAGATCACAAGATCAACACATTCATGCATTTTTATTTTGGACCATTTGCTAAATCTATAATACAAAATAAGACTTCTGACAACTTAGAGGAAATTGATGAATCTGTGAACATAAAAAAAAATAAATAGTGTGATTCCAAAGGGATAAAGGTTTGGAACACCTCCTTTTATTTATCAGGGCACATTGCAACGTATCTAACAACCCCCAATGGGCCTGTGCTCCCTATATGCTGTTCATCAGAAGAACTGGGACAGCCAGCAGGGATGAATTAGTGCAGACACATCACTATTGATGAAGTTGGAGAAGTAACTTAATTCTCATAGATAAAGGAGAGTACATTTATAAAGAGACAGCTAAAATATTAAGGCTCAATTCCACACATTTCAAAACAGTCCTTTAAAAGTAATTGCTGTCATTAGTGTAGTGGTCTTTCAGAGAAATGACAAGACTGTTGATTTATATTCTCGCCTTTTAAATTCCATCACCTATTTCCCTAAGGTAAAAAGATTTCAGTGGCTTAAATCTCCAGAGGGAAACCACACTTACATTATATATTACTTTAACTTTTTTTTCACTCTCTTAATTAATTTTTTGAGAAATAAAGTGCTAACTTGAGTTCACATTAATGAAGTTAGTGATTAATTATTCTCTTTCTCATTTGGAGTTTCGTGTTGGCAAAAGTGAAGGTTAGATATTTAAGAAGTCCCAGTAGTATAAAGTAACTTTATATTTGCTAAGTATTTTTATTAGTATTTATGATAAAAAATGAAGTATGTTTTCCCTAAAACTTTGAGATTGCAAGTATCTATATTTACCCAGGAATATATTTTCAAAACTAAATTTTAGCTGTGTTCAGTTTTTCAAATTTATCACTTAAGCAACTTGCTACAAGTTTTTCCATAGCACTAAAAGGAAGGCTAATTAATTGTGTTTGTCTATGTGTATTTTATGCACACTATTATAAGATTAAACAAAACTATTATAAACTCATATCCAGAAACATTAACCTTTTAGTCGAATTTATTTTCAATAAACATGCTAGTATGATCGCCAGATAAAATAAAGGAGATATAATTAAATTCAAATTGAAAATAAACAACATATAAACATTTAGTATAAATACACCCCGAATAATGGCATGTAACCATTATTCTGCCTGACTCAGGGCTTTACGAAAGATCTAAGCTAACCCTGAAGCTATCAACATTGCTGTGGACCAGGAGTCTTTCACAAACATAGCTGAACACCAGAATCACCTGGAAAGAACAAGCACTGTTCTAGACCAATAGCTTCACAGAGGGGAAAGTCTAGCTCTCAAATCGACCTCCACAAACAGTCTAGAACAAAAACCACTGGCATAGGGCAATGGTTGGTAGTCTCCAGCCTGCTGACCAAATTTGGCCAGCTGACAGTTTTTATGTGTTTGTTTTGTTTTGTTGAAATTTTTATAAATGATTTTTTATTGACATATAATTCGTACACATTAAATTTACTATCAAAGTGTTCAATTCAGTGGTTTTTATAATATTCACAAAGTTGTGCAACCATCTCTACTATCTAAATCCAGCATGCTTTTCTCATCCCCAAAAGAAGCCCTATACCAATCAGTTAACACATGCCTCCTTTCTTATCAGCTCCTGGCAACCACTAATTTACTTTCTGTCTTTATAGATATGCCTGTTCTGGACATTTCTTCTAAATGAGATCACGTAATATGTGGCCTTCTGTGTTGGCTTTTTTAACTTTGCATAATGTTTTCTAGTTTCATGTATCTTGTACCGTGAGTCAATACTTCATTCATTTTGGGGGCTGAATGAAATTCAAAGTTAACTTTGAATTTTTATTTGCTAAATCTGATAACTCTACACACTAGTGTAATTGGAGTGGGAAAAGATGAGCCTGAGTTTTGTTAAACAAATAATTTTCTAAACAATACCTCTTTATTTTATCTTTAACACTCAAGGCCCATAGATGACTATCAGAGACCGGGAGGGCTCTTTATTTCACCCTTTATAATGTTCTATCAGAAATATCTGGTCTGTCCCTGAACATCTGATTCCCTCTTCATTCTTCCTTAGAGGGACAATGCTATTTCCTAATCTATAGATCTTGTTCAAATTTTATTAATTGTAGCAATAATATTCTTCATGGCAAAATGAAATTTAATCTTGGACATGCATTGTATTAAGATGCCATATCTCTTTAATCTCTTTTTATCTAAAATAATTAATCAATGTTTTTATTTCAATATGTTGAAATTTTTAAACAGTCCAAGGCACTTATTTTGTAAAGTAGTGGTTTTGGTCTGTTCCAAATCTACTACAATTTAACTGTCAAAAGAAATAATGATAGTAAAATTAAAATACATGGAATAAAATTAAAATCCAAGAGTCTATACTGATGTAAATTAAAAATAAATAAGAAGTCTGGTTTTAAACTCTAATCCTTGGCAATAAAGAAATCAGTAAAACTCTTAAACCAGGTGCGGAAAAGAGTATTTTCCCTTTTTCATCTGATGTGGACGTCTTCTCTTTGCTTGTATAAGGTTTTCTGTTTGCTTTTATTGTCTCATTCTCTTCTTTGCCCACTGCAATCAGCCGTGGAAAGAAACTTCTTTATGAGAGAGGTTTACTTATGAATTAGAGTCTCTATCTTCTGCTAAGAACTTGGATGTTAAACATATATCCTGAACCACTATTACTTTCAGGGGCCCAATCCCCCAGTAGTGTCTCTGAAAAGTCTTTCTCCAAGTGAGACATGTGAAAATATTTTTGTGCTGTGTTGATAAGCTTTCTGCTAACTAACATCTCTGCTACAGATATTGTTATCTCTGAAGTCTGCCTGATTTACTGTCGTATGCTATAAAAAAAGAGGAAAAAAAATTAAAGCATGGGGGATAATGACTTATAGATTATGTCAGAGAGTAAAGAGATTCCTCGCTGAGCAGAACTTGGATGGTATTTGATTTTATTGATAAGAGTAAAAATATCCCTCTGACCATACATTTATCCATTATGTAGACACTCATGTGAGCCACACAATTTTTAAAAGGTTTTTCAAATTAAATTTATTGGGATGACATTGGTTAATAAAATTATATAGATTTTAAGTGTACATAATTTTTTATTAAGACTAATATGTGGTCTACTCTTATAGCTGAAGATGAATTAATTACTAATGTATTAGATCCCTATTGCTGCTATAAAAATTACCACAAATGTAGTGGCTTAAAGCAGCATAAATTTATTTTCTTATCATTCTGAAGGTCAGATGTGTGAAATGAGTATTATGGGGCTAAAGTCAATATGCCAGCTGGGCTGCTTTCCTTCAAGAGGCTCTGGAGGAGGAACTATTTCTTTCTTTTTCCAGTTTCTAGAAGTTGCCCACTTTTCTTGGCCTCCAGCCCTCTTCCAGCAATCATATCATTCTAACTGACCTCTGCTTCTGTTGTCACATGTTCTCTAATACCTCTGTCTCCCTCTTTC
>NW_006438113.1:23698745-23700081 GCF_000325575.1 Pteropus alecto | reverse complement strand
GCGGAGAAATAGTCCATTAAACACCATGAACAACCAAGATGACAAGGCATCTCAGGAAGAAAGAGAAAAATCTCCAGAAAATAAGCTTACAGACATAGAAATATGCAACTTAAATGTCAGAATTCAGGATGGTACTTCTGAAAAAACTCAGTGAGCTCTGAAACGAGTCATGTCAGCAATTTCAGGAATCAAAAAAACAACTAGCAGAGCAAGGAGATTGAAACTCTCAAAAATAACAGAATCGGTCTTCTGGAGATAAACACACACGCACGCAAATAGATCTTCTGGAGATAACACACACACACACACTGCAAGAGTTGAAAAGTGAAATAGGAAGCTTAGGAAATAGAGTCGACCAAATGGAGGAAAGGATCAGTGATATCGAAGATAGAAATCCAGAAAGAAATCAGAAAGAAGAGAGAAACCGAAGATTGAAAAATAATGAAAGAGAAATCCGAGAACTAGCTGATACCATTAGAATAGGAAACATAATAATAATGGGCATTATCAAAGGCGAAGAAAAGGAGCAGGGACTAGAAAACATTTTCAGACAAATAATGGATGAGAATTACCCAAATCTAAAGAATGAGCTGGAGCTTGGAATTCACAAAGTCAACAGAACACCCAATGATCTTAACCCCAAAAGGCTTTCACCAAGATACATTGTATTAAAATCATCAACAATCAGTTCAAAGATAGAATTCTCAGGGCAGCCAGAGAGAAGAAAATGGTAACTTATAAAGGAAAACCCATTCGATTTTCATCAGATTTCTCAGCGCAGACCTTACAAGCCAGAAAGGAATGGAAGTAAATATTTAAACTATTAAGTGAAAGGAACTACCGTCTAGAATAATATATCCAGCTAAGGTCTCCTTTAGATATGAAGGAGACATACAAGAATTGAGGGAATTCTCCACTACTAAGCCTGCACTACAGAAAATACTGAAAGGGGTCAGCTCACCTAAAACAAAATGACAAAAAAAATACATAATTGGGAGTAAAGTGACTATCAGGCAAATAGTAGCAGAGGAGTGCAACCCTTACTAAGAACAGGGCATTATAAGCTTAAATAATAAGAAAATTGCTATAGCAAGATAGTAATGAAATTCAGCATATAGGGACAAATTGAGACACTGTGACTGAAAAGAGGATTGAAAGATCCAAATTCACAAAGGGGAATGGAGATAAAGCACACACAGGAGAAAATGAACGACTGTGTGTGTGTGTGTGTATATATATATATACACACATACATATATATAACTATCCTTTACATATTCGTAATGCTAACCACACCAAAGATTCAGAACTGAAGTATATAACATAAAACAAGAAA
>NW_006438113.1:23695245-23697238 GCF_000325575.1 Pteropus alecto | reverse complement strand
GGAGTCTCACCTAATTTTCTTAAACTAGTCCAAAAAATTCAAGAAGAGGGAAGGCTTCCTAACTCCTTTTATGAGGCCACCATTACCTTGATTCTAAAACCAGGCAAAGATATTACAAACATTGATGCAAAAATCCTCAACAAAATATTAGCAAAACGAATTCAGCAATATATTAAAAATATCATACATCATATTCCTGGGGTGCAAAGTTGGTTCAATATTTGCAAATCAATTAATGTGATACACCACATAAACAAATTAAAAAATAAGAATCATATGATCATATCAATAAATGCAGAAAAAGCCTTTGACAAGATACAGAATCCTTTTATGATCAAAACACTTAACAATATTGGTATAGAAGGAAGGTACCTTAACATAATAAAGGCCATATATGACAACCCCTCAGCCAACATTATACTTAATGGTGAAAAACTAAAAACCTTCCCTCTAAGATCAGGAACAAGGCAAGTCTGTCCACTATCACCACTGTTATTCAGTATAACATTGGAGGTCCTAGCGAGGGCATCCAGGAAAGAGAAAGATATAAAAGGCATCCAAATAGGAAATGAAGAAGTCAAACTGTCACTATTTGTGCATGACATGATTCTCTGTATAAAAAACCCTAAAGACTCCACAAGAACAAGACTAGAAACAATAAGCAAATAAGTAAAGTCTCTGGATACAAAATCGATGTTCAAAAATCCATAGTGTTCCTGTACTCTAATAAAGAAGTGTTAGAAAAAGAAGTAGAAAAAATAATTCCTTTTGCAATTATAGCAAAAAGAAAAAAATACCTAGGAATACATTTAATGAAATATGTGAAGAACCTATATAATGAAAACTACAAGATCCTATTTTAAAAAATTGAAGATACAAAGAAATGGAAAGATATTCCGTGTTCTTGGATTGGAAGAATCAACATAGTTAAAATGACCATATTATCTTAAACATTATTCAGATTTAATGAAATTCCTATCAAAATCCCATTGGCATTTTTTAAAGAAATTGAACAAAAATATCATCAGATTTTTATGGAAGCATGAAAGACCCCAAACTGCCAAAGCCATCCTGGGAAAAAAAAAATGAGGCTGGAGGCATCACTCTGCCCAACTTCAAATCATACTACAAAGCAACAGTAATCAAAACAGCATGGTATTGGCAGAAAAACAGACACACGAACCAGTGGAACAGAATCAAGAGTCCAGAAGTAAATCCCTATTTATGCGGACAAATTATTTTCAACAAAAAAGCCAAAAACATACAGTGGAGAAAGGACGGCCTCTTCAATAAACGGTGCTGGGAAAACTGGAAAGCCACCTGCAAAAGAATGAAGCTAGACTGTTGTCTATCACCACAAACCAAAATTAACTCAGAATGGATTAAGGATCTGAATATAAGACCTGGAACAATAAAATGCATAGGAAGAAAAGCATAGCATCTAATCTCAAGGACCTTGGACTTAAAGAGGATTTTATGAATTTGATGTCAAAGGCAAAGACAGTAAAAGCTAAAATAAATGAATGGGACTACATCAAACTAAAAAGCTTCTGCTCAGTAGAAGAAACCATCAACAAGGTAAAAAGGCAACCATCTGAATGGGAAAATATATTTGCAAGCAACACCTCCGATAAAGGCCTAATATCCAAAATATACAATGAACTCATATGACTCAATAACAATAAAAAAACAAACGATCCAATCAAAAAATAGGCAGAGGCCCTGAACAGACACTTCTCCCTAGAAGACATACAAATGACCAACAAATATATGAAAAGATGCTCAACATCGTTAGCTGTTAGGGAAATGAAAATCAAAACCACAATGAGATTCCATCTCACACCTTTTAGAATGGCTATAATCAACAGGACAAGTAATAACAAATGTTGGGCTGGAGAGAATACAGAGAAAAAGGAACCCTCATAAACTGCTGGTGGGACTGCAAATTGATACAGCCACTATGGAAAACAGTATGGAGGTCCCTCAAAAAATT
>NW_006438113.1:23670155-23694683 GCF_000325575.1 Pteropus alecto | reverse complement strand
GGGTGTAGGCAGAGGGTGAAGTGGGTAAAGGGGATCAAATATATGGTAGCTGAAGGCAACTGGACTTTGGGTGGTAATCACACAATAGAATATCTAGATGTCAAATTATAATGTACGCATGAAAATTATATAATCGTGTTAACCACATACTCTAATAAACTTAATAAAAAAATAAAAAAATAAAAATTAAAAAAAATAATAAATAAATAAATAAAACATCATTGGAATAAACCCAACACATGTCATCATAAGACAGATTCTTCCAAATTATAATCTTTTTTGTTCAGTGCTTTCATTTTTGCAAATGCTGAATTTTGTGAAAAAGAAGAATGCCAGCAACAAGAAATACAGTCTATGAACTGTAAATAAGCAAACATAATACAACTTTTATCTCTATTTTAGAGCAATTTGAAAGTTTACCAGAGTGTCATGTTCTTTCACTGTTAAATTGCACATTTCACTATATTAGCATGTCCATAAAGGATCTGAAATGGATATACTGGTACTAGAATCTATTCGATCCAATTAAAATATGTGTCCGTCTACACTTCTGAAATTTGGCTAGATAAAGTTTTGACTTATATCTTCATTCTGGTCTTTAGCAGAATGTTCTATATTCACAAGATTTTTCTCAATTGGTAAGAAACAAGTTCATATATTTCACCATTGGAGAAGTCGAAAGACATTTAAGGATGAAAATAGCTTATTTTCATTACTAGCAGAGTAGGAAATATAGCAGTGTGACATTTTATTGAGTGTATTGAAGTGAATGTTGCCTACAACATGCAGATGGTAGGTTCAAAACATTCTCATCTAAAGTGACAGGAACAGAGTTAAGAAAAGCAAAAGTAAACTCTCAAAATATATCACTGTATTGAGGCAGGCAGCCCCAGCAGGCATCTCTCCCTGTGCTTTCTGTCAAAGAGCAGATGATCTGGAGTCCAAGGGCTATGCATTTTTAGCTTTTATATATCAAGTAAATAAGTTTAGTGTTGTATCATTTCCCTCCTCTCTAACTAAAGTGATTCTTTTCTAAAATAAACAAGGCAGGATGAGAATGGAGTACAGGATCTAAGCTGTCGCTGACATCCTGACCACAGGGTCTCCTGCCTCTCTGCTTCCTGCTCACAATGTCCAACTTAAAACTAAGGATATACTACCTATTGGTGACAGAAGATAATTCAGAGTAGTAGATAGTCCAGTGTAAGAAAGATTGGCTATTTTCTCTTCAATATTGAGATCAAGAAGCAGTTTCCATTGCCTTCCAGGCTGTGGAAGTTCTGAGTTTTTCAGGTGACTTTTCTCATTTCAACTATTCTGTGTTTTTCTTTTCTTTCTTGACTGTCTCCCATTATACACTAAAAGACTCTAAAGCTTTACTGCTTTCTAATTACTTAATTTACACCTTCTCTCCAGGTAGTAAAATTTTCTAGACACTTCATGATATTTCTCTACATAATGTACATTAGATAACAAAACCAGACTGAAATCTGTTTGCTTTTCTTATGTTAATCCTTCTTATTCAATAAAACTTTAACACCTTGATAATTTATAATTAAATTTGTTTACTAAATTTATTGCTCCAAATGAGTCTCTTTTTAAGATTTAACTCAATTCAATTTAAAAAATAATAATTTCAGTGCTATCATGCACAAGACATTATGTTTTTAGCCTGAGATGTTACCATTAGTGCAACTTATTAAACACCTATTTGCTCTGAAATATGAGAGGATGGAGAATGTAGAAGAAAACAGGGTTTGGCTTCGAATATAAATGCAGATGTATAATATGTGAAACTTGGAATCCTTTCAAGGATTTTTAGACATCCAAAAGCTGTGGAATTTGGGCATTCCAGGAATTTTAACTTATATCTCAAGAGGCAGCAAGAGTCCCAGCTGATATTTGGATTTTTGTAGTAATTACTAATATTTAGCATTTACTTTGAGCTAGTGTCTGTACTATTCATATGTGTATCATTAATTCATTTATTTCTGAAATGAGAATTTGTATTTGATTACTCTTCCCTGCCCTTGTTTGCTCCTCCTCCACAAGTAGGAAAGTTATAGAGGCAGGTGCTAGTCCCCAGTCTAAATAAGCAATATGAAAATGAATAATCTTTGATGAAAAGGGAAAGTTAAATGTGTCACAACTGATTCTGTGCAGCACCATATTCTAAGTGGAAAAAGAATGTAGTTATCAAGGAACGTAGTGCAAAGACACTTCTCTCACAGTTTTAAAGTTTCACAACAATATCTTTAAATATGCTTATGTTTAGGAATACTGAAATCTTATCATTTCTCTCATTTCTACAATTAAAATTTATGTTTACATTCAGCTTGGTGGGAAATCAAAAAAAATAAAAATAAATCAAACATATCTTGCCTAAATAAAGCCCATTTCTTTCATCTGAACAAGTCTTTTCTCTAATCTAGAGAGCTTCCTCTCTAAATGGTCTTTGTGTATATGTTTCCATGTGTGTTCATTTAGCTGAACTAAAATGCAACATAAGTTATGCTGCTCACTTCTGTGCCAAGTAAAAGTGCCAGAATTTTCCAGATCCAACATTATTGGATTTCCTTTTACTGAATCCAATAAAGCAAAATCTCATTAGTTTTCAAATAGTTTGCACCTGTGTTTTCTTAAGTTTTGCTGTATGTTGATTAGGGAAATAAAGAAAAGGTAATGAAAAGGAACTGAGAAGCCTATAAAACTCTCTAATTCAAACAAGATAAGAGAAACATTTTGCAGGAACAAATTGCTTAGGAATAATCTATAATTTACATATTTGTATCACAAGAACTAGAATAGGGTGTTCAGTAAATGTATCTTGTTACTCAGTGATTTTACTTGACTCGTCACTATCCCCACAGATAAAATGTACTGAGAAAGATGGATGTACTCTTCTCCCTTTCTATAACACTTTATCCAAGCATGTCTGTAATATTTTGGTCTAACCTGAATCATGCTTTAATTGTTAAACTAAATGCAGTTTAGATAACAGGACCAGCTAAGATTTTTGTATATTAAACCTAGAGTATAGTAAGTGCTCAATGTTTGTAAAATGTAAAGTAACAAATAATGAAAGACAGTGTTCAAGAATTTCAAAGCTAGAAATATAGTCAAAAGAGAAATATCTGAGTTATCAAATATGGCTTATAAGGTAATTATTAAAATTGCTTATTAAAAACCATTATATATTGGCTTATTAAAAACAACTATATGCTGGCAACAGTGCTTTACACACATTATCTCATTAATTCCCCTGAATTACCCCATGAGCACACACTCTGACATTTCAGAGATGTTAATATTGAGCTATAACACAATTATGAATTTGCCCAAACACTGTACAGGTTGCCAACACACATGCTGCAATCACTATGGTATGATGAATTGGAATAGGAAAAAAAAACAAAAGCAAATAATAAGGTGGAATAAAAATCACAAAAACTTGCCATCGCCTTATTCAGTTATAGTTTGTGTAGATAACTGAGAAATATTGCCTGAGGTCTATTGTTAAAATTATATAGATTTAGCTAAAGTTTTTCTGGATTAGACTATAACTCTAGGATAATAAGATATGAAAACAACAAATACATATTTAATATAGAATTTTTCTTTGTATTGTCTGAAATAGAAATAAAACTACTTCCTGTCTAAGAAATTATCAAAACATCCAAATGTAATAATAATAATAGTATAGAGCAGCATCTTTTAAAATAAATATTATATAATTTAATATTTTTATATCACATAACAATATATTCCTAGAAAAATAATGTTACTCAATAAATAATTATTGCCTGACTAGTGACAAGAAGTACCATATTATATTTTCAGTTTATTATATGTGGTTATCATTTTGGGGAGAAATATTTCAATCCACAGTACATTTACTGTCAGTGTAACATAGTGGTTAAAAGATCACTGGCTCTGCAGGATTTAGATATGTTCCATAGAAGGTTATAACCTAAAACTCTCAGGACCTCAGGTTCTAAGAAGATAATAATAGCGTTTATTACACAGCTAGTTGAGAATTGTGAGTTTCAACAGGTAAAGTTCTTAGAACATCTGGCATGTAGTGAGAATTGAATAAGTATTACCTGTTATGTAGTCTGTGCCCCAAGTAAAAGGTACACTACACTGGAGTTCTATCCCATCACACAGTGTTTAACAAGAGAGATTTTAAATAGTTGAGGATTCCTATATCCAGAAAGTACTTTCTCAATAAAGAAGTGGAATATTTTTTCTTTAGTTTTTAAACAGATGAAGATGAAAAAGATAAGAAGAAATGATACTTTACAAATTGGTCTCAGTATATAATTCCAGAAATTTAGAGCATAATCTATATTTTATCTTTTTTCCCCCTATTTAATTGATGTGTGCTCCTTTTAATTCTGTGATATTTTCTTTGAACCAGCTTCAAACACTTTTAGGAGTAAGGAAGTTACATAAATATTTATAAAAATATGCTATATTTTGATCAAATTTATTGGGCAAATTCAGAATATATTCATCCTATATTCCATTCCACTTGTAATGCATACCTTCATCTGATTCATTGGGATCATGACAGCACATTTTAACAAGCAAACTATACTCACTGGTTTATCAAAACCTTATAGCGAAGCCCTGCTAGCGAGTCAAAGCAAAGATTTTGTTGTAAATATAGATATATAATGATTACACATATGTATATGAATGCATATATGTATATACTTCTTGGATCTGGTTATAGTGTATGTAAATGACATTTTTAAAGCTTTTCTATTTTCCACTGATTTTAGTTAACCTCTCTTGAATCTTTTCACCTTGGAGATGTTCTTAAGGCATCTCATCCCTCATTTGACACTACTGTCCTATGTTTTCAAATGTATCTGTTTTTCCCAAAGTTGTTTTTAAAATAAATAGTAAACATATTTCCGTTGGATTCAGGACCAAGACCCACGTGCAATTCCAAAACAACAGTTTCGTAAAACAGTTAACAATTAGTTAGGACTCCCTCAGCCATTAAATTAGCCATGACGTATAGATGCAGGGAGAGCCTGGGTAGAGATGGGCGGGGCAGGGGGGGAACAAAGTCAATACTTCACAAGGAATGTGGGTACTAGTAATAATTGTTCATAGACAGCAAAGTGTGTGATAGTGTCACATTTGCAGCTATGAATAGTATCCACATTTCAATGCCTTCTTCCACTTTATAGTTCAACACTATTCTCATTACAATCCATATGACGCTATTTTAAACATTTCTAATGAAGTTCATGCTAAAACTGAAATCAAGTCACATATCAAGAAATTATTTAAACTTAAAATTTTTTTCAGGAATGGTTTCCTTACGAAGCTTCATTTTGAGAAAATTTTATATGCCCGTCGAATAATTCTGTGGCTCTTTGATTCATAACATTAGTATTCATTTTATACAGTGATCTGTTACTTTCCAAGCTATTTTTGGTCTCTGATATTCTAGATTTATTTGCAATCATCTCAGAGATTGAGGAAAATGTTTCTACTTATCATGTTCAGATTTGATCGTTTTGCCTAAAGTCACCTCTACTCCCCTCTAATTTATTTTTCTCTCCCCCTTCACATTCCCTCTGCACACTTTTTTTTGGTAACAATTTCGTATCTTTTTTTTTTTCAATTTTTTTTATGTACATTATACTACATATATAATAGATATAAATATCACTTTATATTTAAATAAATATTACTTTATATACATATTATTGAGATATAATTGACACATAACATTGTATAAGTTTAAGGTGTCCAATGTGTTGATTTGATACTTATATCATAATATGATTATAACTGAAATACATATACATTGCAATATGATCACCAATATAGTGTTAGCTAACACCTGCATCATGTCACCTAATTATCAATTTTTTGTTGTGAGGACACTTAAGATCTACTCTATTAACAACTTTTTTCAGTTATCATCAGACTTACATAAAATACTTTATAGATACAAAAGTCTGTCTTATATAATAGCAACTTAACTTCAACTGCATACAAAAAAAAGTCTACCATTTTTACTCCCTCACATTTATATTTTTAATGTCACAATTTATCTCTTTTTTATATTGTGTAGTCATTAACAAATTATAGTAGCTATCGTTATTTTAATCTTTTTTTAACTTTTATACTATAATTAAATGGTTACCATACGATCATATTACAAAATTAGTTTTCCAACTTCACATTTACCTTTTACAGTGTGTTGTATACTCGATACATTTTTGTTTGTTGTCATGTTACTAATTAGTGTCTTCATTTCAGATTGAGGCAGATCTGGAAGTGATGAACTCTCTCAGCTTTTGTTTTTCTGGGGAAGTCTTTATTTCTCCTTAATATCTGAAGGATAATTTTGCCATGTGGAGTATTCTTGGCTGGCAATTTTTTTTCTTTCAGCATTTTGAATATATAATGGCACTATCTAATGGATTGTAAGGTTTCTGCTGAGAAATCCACTGATAGCCTAGTAAGGGTTCCTTTGTGGTTACAATCTTCTTTTTTCTTGCTGCTTTTAGGATTCTTTCTTTGTCTTTGATTTTTTGCAGTTCCATTACAGTGTGTCTTGAAGAAGATTGTTTTGGATTGAAATAATGGGGTAATCTATTAGCTTCATGAACTGGACATCCAAGTCTCTTCTCAAGTTTGGGGAGTTCACAGTCATTATTTCTTTAAATAAGTTTCTTGCCACCTTATCTTTTGCTTTTCCTTCTAGAACTTCAATGACCCTGATTTTGATTCTTTAGATGATATTCCATAGATCACATAGGTTTTCTTTGTTCTCTTTTATTATTTTTCTTTGTTCTCCTCTTACTGGATTATTTAAAAGTTTCTATCCTTTAACTCACTGGTTCATTCTGCTCCTTGATCTATTCTGATGTTTTCTATTGCATTTCTCATTACATTCATTAAGTTCTTCAACTCCAGAATTTCTGTTTGATTCTTTTTTATGATTTCTATCTTTTTGTTAAATTTCTTTTTGTTGTTGTTCAATTACTGTTTTCCGATTTTGTTGAATTATCTTTTTGTGTTTACTTGTGGCTCAGAGTTTCCTCAAAATAGATATTTTGAATTCTTTATCAGGTAAATTGCAGATCTCCATGTCTTTGGATTTGCTTACTGGAGAATTATTGCGATCTTTTGTTGATATTATGTTTTCTCGATTCTTTATATTCCTTGGTATTGCACATTGCTGTTTTCATGTTTGAAAGAGTAGTCACCTCCTCTGATCTTTACTAGTTGTCTTCAGGTAAGTGATATTTTTTGTTGGTTTTGCTATATATTCGGAGACTTTCTCTGACATTGTATAGACATGCCTGCTCTACACATCTTTCTCTCTTTTGTGGCAGAATTCTTAAGCTTGTATGTCTTATTTCAATCGTATAATGAACCAGGCAGCACCTGGTAGCCTCTTTTGTTTTCCCAAAGGTGATGCTGCAGCTCAAGATTGTGGTTTCTCCCTTGCCCAGAGCCCCTGGCCTGTTTTTCTGTGCATACTCCCTGTGTACCCAAGCTCATTCTTGCCACTGGCTCAGGAACACACACTCGGAGCTAGCTACAAAATGGGTTGAGGTGTGGATTCGGTATTAAGGTCATTGTAGATGTTCATGGGCCAATTGGTGGAGATCTTCAAGTGAGATTTTCCCTGTAGCTCATGGACGGGCTGCCTGCTGGAGTACAATACAGTTTTTTATCTCTTTAATGCCTTCTTATCTACCTATTTCCTGATCTCACTCCTCCAATCATGGGGTTCCCGATTTAATACTCTGGGTACTGTGTGTGAGAAATTGTGTTTTGTTGTTGTTGTTTATTTGTTTGTTTGTTAGCAGCACCCCACGCAACTGAGGAAACCAGATGCTCACTCATCACTCTCTCTTTTTTTCTACCAGAGAGATCACTGGTCTTTAGTTCTAAGCTGTGTCACCTTGGCAGGTGGGAGCGGGGGGGTGGTGGTTAATACTGGCAAAACTCCTCTTACCCACTCCAATGCAACCAAATTCATATTTTGGGTTGTTTTATTTTTCTTCCAATGTAGTGCTGGATCTTCTCTTTTGGAAACCTAGACTTTTACCAAGGCTTTCTTTTCTGTGCCTGTCTGCCCAAGTCAGTGTTTTCCAGGTGCTCTCACACCATAGCTAAGTGGGACTGGAGCCAGCTCACAGGCCCCTGCTGGTTCCACAGCCCATACCATACCAAAGTCTGTCTGCCTATTACTCAATGCACAGATGGGTGAGATACCTCCCAGGTCCCTTGGCATATATTGCTTGATCCCTGACAGAGATGCTTTCGTTCATGGATGGGTGCTGAATTTTAATTGCAAAGGGGAGACAAAAACAAGGGACATCTTATGCAACCATGAAGCTGATAACATTCCTCTTGTATCAAATATTTTTATTTAGGTGGGAAGAGAAAATTTCTTTTTAAACAGTTTTGAGTGAAGTTCTGAAAATAATTTGTCTAAGAAGTCTTCCATGATGAGGAAGATAACAATGCATAGTGGGGAAAAACTAAAGCAGCAGCAACTATCTCTTATACCTTAAACACAATTTCTGTCAAAGTCGATAAACAATTAAACTTTCACATACCTATATAATGTAAAACTTACATATTTTGCTTTGAGATGCTTTTAGCTTTCTAATTTTTCTTTATTCGGGAAAATTTATTTTGAATTTTTAAAATAATTCTATATATTTTATATGTACTTCTATTTTCCTCTTACTACCTTAAAGATAACTGATGTATGCATATATCTGTGTATGTATGTTTTTCAGAAATAAAACAAACTTACCAGTGGTTTTTATCATTTGCCTATCTCAGAGGCAAATATTTTAGTAAACCGAGCTCTTATTATTACCTCTACTCTCCATTTTCTCCATAACTGCCCACCACAAATGCACTTCTTAGAAAATAACAAGCTCTTATATAAGATTTATTTTATACTACCCAGTGTTCTAAGTGCCTAAGTATCACTATATGAAATTGATGCTGTTATTTTTCATATTTTACAGATAACACAATGAGGCAAAGAAAAATCATGTAACTTGCCCAATGTAATACAACTTATAGTTGGCAGAAATAATATTCATCTCAAGGCAGCCTGCCTCCAGAGCCCATGTTCTTTAACTTCTGTAAGCCCCTGAAACTTGTTTGTTCATTTTAGTTTCTGACGCAGCAGTTAACAGTTTAGTTCATGATATTTATTTTCATTAAAATTGTACTTCTTTCCAAACCACAGTCTATTCTCTTAGAAAAGCTTTTCTTCTTAGTTAAATAAATGCATAAAGTACAAACTTTAATACTAAGGTTTTGTTTCTGAAATATTTTCTTTCCGATATTGACATATCTTCCTTTTTTCAAAGAAATTTCCGAAGTTTATCCCATTATAAATTGACATGAAAGTTTCTTTAAAAAGATACTGTTCTTAGATGCAACTTGCATAATGCAATGCATCATATTTAGTACCTTGTGTGGTTGTAGCTTTCCTGACATTTGTCTTTCTGATTAGATAATCAGAAAGCTTTTTCTAAAAGAATACAGTAAATTGCATAATGTTGCTGACAAGGAACTGCTTAAGAAATTAAGATCACAATGAAACACGGCATAAAGATTTAATACATATCAATGTTGTACATTAGCTTTAAATTTTTTCCTGAAACACAAAGATATCTAGATTTTTTTTTTCTGTTAAGTCTCAACAATATATCCTTTTAAAAGAATCTCATAGGAAGTCATTTTTCGTATAGTTTGTGCCCTAGGGCTCTGAAATTCCTTAACAAGTATTAAATAGCAAAGGGTAACTCTTTTCTCCGTTACCACTAAAAACTCAGGGTTTTACTTACTATGCCATTTTCACTTATGAGTTCTCACTAAAGCTAAAAGCAGAGAAAAATGTTTCCATAGTTCTTGCTTCATATTTTAAAATTTTAGTCCTTATTTCTTCTTTCACTGTTTGTGCCCTTACCGCACCTCAGTATAGTTTCTAAGAACATTTTAAAGCTAATTGTTAACTATTGTTTGAAGGTTTCATAGCTCCCATGTTATTATTTATAAACACTACTAAGGTTGGGGAAAATAGAGTACATAAAAACTATCAACAGAACTGAACAGATTCACTGAAATCACCTTTATTGTCAATAGTTGACCTCATTAATCGCCGTTGTTATAGAGAGGCAGATCTTTTGAATTGATTGGCAAACATCCATGTAATATCTTTTAAATGAAAAATTATAAAAGTGGGGTTAGAAAAGTAAACTTGAAATAAGAAAACATTTGAACATGCTTCATTATTCACTCAATATATGATTTTAAGGAAGTCTCATGACTTTTCTAAACTCTTCTTTTGTACTAGATTATACAAGATTACATAATGACTGCCTTCACATTCCCTGTCTTTCCTCTAGTAGACATCCAATAAATGCTTATAAAATGAATAAATGTAAATAGCTTGCATAATTGCTGAGTTCATTAACAAAATCCTGTCACTCTCTTTAATTGCCTTCTTTTAAATGAGTAAAGTTATCTCCAAAAAGCCACTTTACATATTTACCTATGTATTTCTCTATTCTTCTACCTCTTTTTATACTTGTTTTTCCTTACCCTCATTATAAGAATTTATATAGTGTTTTTACTGCAGTGATGATTAGAAGAATGAGTAGAAACCATTTCTTAATGTCTGATCTTTATTGTGAGAAAATTCGATATCTAAAGAATTGTTTGCAAATATACCAGACTTTACAAGTATTTTATTTCTAAGTCAAAAGAATTTCTAAAAAGTAAAAGTCTTACACTCTCCAAATTATCTCAGACAGTGGTCACATACAGTTTTCATAAATGTATTAAAGCTATAATGACATTTGAAACTGTTATCCACTCTGGAAAACATTGTCTTTGCTTTTTCTCTTCGATAAACTGGATATCCTCAAGTCACAGTGAAGTTAGGAGGGAAACAAATCCCAAATGTAGGTCTTGCTGAAGATCCTTTCCTGAAAATCCTAAAATTTGTATTGAAAATTAAAACAATAAATCATGCTATGACAGAAAACAATGTGAAATGGCACAATTAGACTTTGGAAATGAATTAAGCACTTGCAACACTTTGTTCTAAATCTGAATCATTACTCTCAATCTTTGTCCTAAATCTAGAAACTTACCAAAACGATCCTGACACTAAACTATCAGAGATAAAAATCTGAAATTATTTCTATTTTAATCCTTTCGTTGGTTAGTTCTCCGATGCCACAGTCCTAGATTAATTAAATGAACATGTAAT
Organism: Pteropus alecto; assembly: GCF_000325575.1. NCBI lineage: Eukaryota > Metazoa > Chordata > Mammalia > Chiroptera > Pteropodidae > Pteropus > Pteropus alecto. The sequence goes on along the minus strand of NW_006438113.1, from coordinate 23,683,393 downwards.
TCTAATTTTAATTGTTTCAAATATAGAAATCGCATTCTATCCCAGAAATAAAACACAAAACTTCTCTGCGCTAAATAACTCCAAGACAATTCAGGAAACTATTCCTTTCATTTCTACATGATTTCATCTTAGAACATTTTAGTTCATGCACAAAAAGCATCAATAAAGTCTATGGCAGCTTCTCACATAAGAGTTTCAAACATTGCCTTGACGCCTCCGTAGGTAGGTTCAGAATTGATTCTTTAATCCTTCCCCCTCTCTATCTTTACTTCCACACATCTTTTCTTCTCTTTCTTTCTTCCTTCTTTTCCTTTCTGCCCTGCCTTACTCATCTTTTATTCTCTCTTCCCTTTCCTTAGAGGCAGCATCAAGTTTTAGATGAACGTTTGAATTTTTTAAAGGAAATATATACAATTTTAAGTTCTAGTTCTACTATTTTCTACTTGTGAATACATGAGTGAATTATTTATCCTACTCAAGCCTCAATAATCTAACCTATATAATGGAACTAATAAAGCTTGCATAATAGAATGATTAATATGATATTAGAAAATAAATATAAAGTACTCAATATATGTTAAACATTCAATAAGTATAAGACGTTATTTTAAAGTACTATTTATCTTTTGCTTTATATGCTGTTCTGTTCCTTATTTTCTTCCTGATTTAAATAATCATGCTAGGCACATGCTAAATTCTGTGTTGGCAACATAAGGAACATAATTTTTCCACTAGAGTAGCTCACAGTCTGTTAGAGAAGATAAGGCAACAAAAATTACAACAAAAACAAAAAAGAACCCCCAAACCAAGGATGGATGGGACCAGTTTGAAAGTGATCATCCCTTTAAAAGAGCTTTAGACAAATAGCTACTACAGACAAAGGACTATGTGGGCTATATGGAGTTTAGGACAAAGGTATAATGTTGCTATAGATTGACTGCTTCCATATCTGTTCTGTTCTCTAATACAAGTAAAGCTAATATTTTCTGGGTACTTGCTCAATATTTTACCTATGTGGAGCTGCTTAGTTTGGAAGCTAATTAAAATACTTACTTAGAATTGCTTGAGTTTCAAGATGTTCTATACATAATACCTCTACCTTATGATAAAAATATTTCCTTTTCTTGGAGACTGGATAAATTGTGCCTTAAGGCTGTTGTAAACTCCAGTCGAGTCTAATTTGATATTGTTGACCTTTTCATTGCAAAATTGCCAAGAAGTGTATGGTCCCAGAGGTAACTTGCAACCATTGTGGAGTAAGAGTTGGTGGCTAAATACCCTAGCTTCCAAATTCTGGGTGGGTGTCAGAGACAACTCTGAGATATGTCCAATTAGGCTTTTCAGAGTCCTGAGCAGGACTGAACTTAGAATGATAACCACTCATTTTCATATGTTATGGGCCTTTTCCTCTTCTCTTTATTGCTTTCTCTTATTCATCTCTTGTGCTTCCTTGATCATCTCCTAAATAAAATATTTATACCCAAGTCCTTTTCTTAGAGTATTATTATGGGAAAATTCAATGTCAGACATATGACATGTTCCAATAGTATTTGGTAATAGAAATCACCCAGTAAATGGTACTGCCATCATCATCATCATCATCATCATCATTAATAAATTAATTATACAGGCTAAAGTTCATCCAGTACTACACAAAAGTTATTAAACATTTGATGTCATTCTTCATCATAACTCTTAGTTATTTAGTTATTTATTTAATAACTTTAGTTATTTACTTAACGTGTAACAGGTACAGTTCCTGAAGATTTTAAGGTATTAACTCATTTAATCCATACTACTACAATATAAAAAAGCTATTTTCATTCTCCATTTTACAGGTAAGGAAATTGAGGCATGCAGGCCTTAATTAACTTGATCAAAGTCACAGAACAATGTGAGGTAGAATTAGGTTTCAAACCCAGGTAACCTATCCCCAGCACCATCACATTTAACTACTGCAGATAAACTGACTCAGTCCTCATCATCATAATCGTTATGAAGACAAATTAGAGAGTTTTTTGTTTGTCTTTAGTACTTTGCCTTTATTTGGAAGAGTATAGCTTATAATTTAGGAAAAAATATTTAAGTCATTTTGGTCAGCCTTTGGCATAAAGGTTGTGATTCATATTCCAGTCAATTATTTCCTTGGCAGTAACGACAGGGCTATCATTCTAATATGTTACAGCACCACCTGATATTAGGAAGGGATCCAATAGAATATTAGAACAATTTTCTTAACAAACTTGACATGATCACTGGACCAAATTGCAGAAACAGCTTTGCTCTCTCCAGCATTAGTAACTTTAAACAGCTTTGCTCTCTCCAGCATTAGTAACTTTACACAATATTTATTTCTACTGTTTAAATTGGCCCTCTTTCTGGCCAGTTCTTTAATCAAATAGAAGTCATCTTCTCTAGAAAGGCACCCTTGGCCTCTGCAATTAAAATTACTTGCTTTCCTCTCATTTCCATTGCATAGTATTTTAACCTATTTTCTCACTTATTACATGGAATTATGGGGTTTTGTTGGGGGGGGGGGGCGCGGTGTTTTTAACCTGCCTCATGAGTGCCTTAAGGCAGAGATTAAACTTGTTCAGATTGGATGCCCAATCACTGGCAAAATTAAATTAAATAACAAAGCTTTTAATATTTAACCAGATAAAAAAAAGTAAATGGTCAGAAATTTTTGGAGAAAGGTTGAACAGGCTCACTAGTTCACTTTCATGAAGGTAATAAGAAAGCTATAACTCAGGTTATTTTAATTGAAGGAAAAGCCGAAGAACCAGGGTAAGGAAGAAATTGAACAACGGCATTACTGGGGATTAGAGAATAAGAAAGAAAAGGCAATGGAAGAGAGGTTCTTCTCCAAAGGTTAAGGGGACTTCTGTCCTCGTTACCACAACAATCCCACTTTACAACTGCTTTTTTGAGTTTAATGGAGCACTATTAATTATTCGGTTTTCTTTAATATTAATTATTAATAGTGCTCCATTAAACTCAAAAATATATCCCAGTGTGGAGATGATCAATTTCGTAATCGATGTGTCACAGAAAAGTCTCTATGTTGCCTTGGAAAAAGGAAGAATGCTTGTTGGGAAAACAAACATTACAAGAAGAGAGATGCTTATATAAGGTATTTTGATATTGGGATTTTGGATCATTTGATAGCTTCACTCTGATTTAACTGGCGTTTTTGTTTGTTTGTTTGTTTTGTTTTTTTGTGTTTTTTTTAGTTTTTCAAACAAAAACCAACATGCTAAAAGATCTGAATCAACACTTTTGAGACAGCTTTTTGCTATCCTAAAAGTTACAGGCAACCACTCAGTACAAAAGACTTCTCTCTTTCAGGGGAAAGACTATAATTCCCTGAGCGACTGAGATAACACAGAGTTTTGGATTTAGGTAAATACGGAAACATAAAATGCTGCCTGGAATCACTCCATGGAAACCATAGAAATAAAGAAATCTGAGGGTTTACATTAATAAAAATATTACAACTGCTTAAGAGTATAATCTGGGAATAATTGTTACAATCTTTTTGTTGTTGATGATACAATCTTCGGTTTTCTTTAATATTGATTTTTTAAAATGGAACTATTTTTGGAATCTCATGGCAAAGCTGTCATCTGGATTCATGACTAGGACCCAGCATTTTAGTTTAAAATTCCTTATAATTAATTAAAAATATCAAAATTATTCTCAATGGTAAATAATATTATTAAAATAACCTGGCAATTTTTTTGATGGATTAATGATAATTACTCATAGGCCTGGGAATTTAAAAAGGGAAATTGATCGATTGCACGCTCGCTTGATTGATTGATTGATTGATGGTCTGACATATGATAACATGGTGTACTGGAATATGCACAGGAAATTGCAATTATCATAGAGTTCTTGGCAACTCACTCCAGGCAGTCCTTGTTTTCTGAAAAGCCAATTTATAAAATTCCTATTGGCATTGATAATGATTAGCTATTCTGTGAAAGCATTAGCTTAGGGTCTCTTTGCATAGTTTTGTTCCTAATACATTCCAAATACATTTTCAGAGCAAGGGAAAAAAACACAATGAATCTCCAGCTAACTTAATTTCTACAATTCAGTTCAGAAAATAATATATATTTCCAGATATTCTCTGAGTTAGGCTCCTTATTGATTAGCATCAGTCTGAGTCCACCTCGTGAGGGTCTATCATAGAATTCTCTGGGGATTCTGTCTGCTTCATTACAGTAAAACCAAAATGTAATGCATAGAAGCATGACACTGCTTGATACTCAGAGGGTTAAACTCCAGAGGTGACCTCACAGATTTGTAAAGAAGCAACTATCTTCCTTTTCAATAGACTATCTATGTGCAGGACCAAGCAGAGAGGCTCCCTATCGGGTCAGCTATAAGATTTCTATTAAAAAAAAAAAGATTTAAAAAAAATAATTAGCTCAATAGCATGAAAAGTCAGGTGAGAATGAGAGCAAAATACATTGATTTAATAAATGAAACAGATATGTTTAAAGGATTTAGTATTCCCGAATTTGAATCTAGGCAAATAACTTATTTTAATGCCAGTAATTTAAAAAACTATTAATCTATTATTATAATACCCCTGTAATTTAAGAGGCAAATTTGCCTTAGGATTCTGTATAATTGTGTTTTCTACAAAGCCTTTGGTAGTGCGTGTGGAATAATTACAAATAATATTTGAGATAAATATAGGTAGAACTCATTTTGAGAATTATTTCATGGTTACTACAATCCTGGGCATACTGTTTACAAGGAAAATGTTTTCATACCTACTATGGCGAGTATGAGATTGCTTACCACATACTCCTCTTGTTTTTATTTTCATTTGTCTCTAGGTATCTTTTGATTTCTTCCTTGATTTAATTAATAACCCATTCATTGTTTAGTAGTGTGGTATTTAGCCTCCATGTGTTTGTGTATTTTCCAGTTTTTTTCTTGTAGTTGATATCTAGTTTTATACCATTATGATCAGAGAAGATGGTTGATAGGATTTCAATCTTCTTAAATTTATTGACACTTGATTTGTGTTCTAACATGTGATCTCTCCTTGAAAATGTTCCATGTGCACTTGAGAATGTATATTTTGCTGCTTTGGGGTAAAATGCTCTGAAAATATCCATTAAATCCATCTGGTCTAGTGTGTCTTTTAGGCCTATTGTTTCCTTGTTGATTCTTCACCTGAAACATCTGTCCATTGGTGTCAATGGGGTATTAAAGTCTCCTACTATGAGTGTCTTACTATTCATCTCTCTTTTTATGTTGGTCAATAACTGCTTTATGTATGTAGGTGCTCCTATGTTGGGTGCATATATGTTTACTAGGGTTATGTCCTCTTGATTGATCGATCCCTTTATTATTATGTAATGACCTTTTTTATCTCTTATTATAGCCTTTGTTTTAAAGTCTATCTTATCTGATACAAATATTGCTACCCTGGCTTTTTTTTTTGTTTCTGTTTGTGTGAAATATATTTTTCCATCCATTTACTTTCAGTGAGTGAGTGTCAGTGAAGTGGGTCTCTTGTAGACAGCATATGTATGGGTCTTGTTTTCTTATCCATTCAGTTACCCTATGTCTTTTGATTGGAGCACTTAATCTGTTTACATTTAAAGTGATTTCTGATAGGTACATCGTTACTGTCATTTTATTATTCATATTTATTATTGGAATTCTGGCTTGTTGGTGATGAGTTCCTTAAGCTTTTTTCTGTCTGGGAAGCTATTTTTCTCACCCTCCATTTTAATCAAATGTCTTACTGGGTAGAGTATTCGTGGTTGTAGATTCTTGTTTTTCATAACTTTAAATATTTCTTGCCAGTCCCTTCTGGCCTGCAAAGTTTCCATTGAAAAATCAGCAGACATTCTTATGGGAGTACCCTTGTAAGTAACTAGCTTCCTCTCTCTTGCTACTTTTAAGATTCTCTCTTTGTCTTTGACTTTTGGCATTTTAATTATGATGTGTCTTGGTGTAGGTCTGTTTGAATTCCTCTTGTTTGGAACTCTTTGTGTTCCTGAACTGGAATGTCTAATTCCTTTGCCAGGTTAGGGAAATTTTCTGTCATTATTTCTTCAAATAGAGGCTCAATCCCTTGCTCTCTCTCTTTCTCTTCAGGTACTCCTATATTCGGATATTTTTACACTTCATGTTGTCCCAGAGGTCTCTTAAATTATCCTCATTTTTTAAAATTCTTTATTCTTTTTGTTGTTCTGATTGGGTATATTCAGCTACCTTGTCTTCCAATTCACTGATTCGGTCTTCTTCATCCAATCTACTGTCGAATCCTTCTAGCATATTCTTCATTTTCATTATTATATTCCCCATTTCTGTCTGGTTCTTTTTTATGGTTTCTATGTCCTTTGTTATCCTCTCATTGTGCTCATCCATTCTCCCCATAAGTTCGTTGAGCATCCTTATAACTATTATTTTGAACTCTGACTCTGGTAGGTTGCTTACCTCCATTTTGTTTAGCTTATTTTCTGGAGTTTTCTCTTGTTGTTTCATGTGTGGCACATTTCTTTGTTTTCTCATTTTATTAGCCTCTCTGTGTTCATCTCTCAGCCTTGACCAGGTGGCCTAATGTGGAAAGTGTCCTGTGTGGCCCAGTGGCGCACTCTCCCTGATCCCTTGTGTTGAGAGCTCTAGAGGTAACATTTGTGTGGGTTGTGTGTGATCTTCTGTTGTCACCAAGACTTTATTGTTGTTAGTAGGTCAGTGGGTGAGATTAACATTCAGGCTGACTAATTGTGGGAATTGGCTGCACCCTCAGGATAAGAGTTGTTGTGTGGGGGCTGACCCCACTGAGTGGGATTTGCCTTAGCAGACTTGTATACTTGTTGCAAACACTCTTTGTGTTTATCACTAATGGAACTATCAGGAGTTGCTCCATTGTGGCCTGGTGCCAGCCTCCAGATGTGTTGGTTTTGTGGCTCCTTGGGAGGGGCTCCCCCATATGCCAGCCACTGCTTTTGATTGCTCAGGGCTACCCAAAAAGAACCACACAGCGATCCGCTGATGGTTGTTGTCTATGCTGTATCTATAGGTAAGTGGAAGAGACAACGCTGTAGGCAGCTCTCAGTTATCCCCCATCTCTGACCTATGGCAGTTTAGCAGAGGGACCAGTACTTCTTAAGGCTATCCATTGCCTGTAAGTCTCTGAAACTGGATGAGCCTCTGGGTGATATGTATGTTGAGCGGCGCAAGGAGTCTCCTGGGTCTAGTGAGTAAGTTTCCCCTTGCCACTGCAGTGTCAGTTTATGCACTGTAGGCAGCTCTCAGTTATCCCCCATCTCTGACCTATGGCAGTTTAGCAGAGGGACCAGTACTTCTTAAGGCTATCCATTGCCTGTAAGTCTCTGAAACTGGATGAGCCTCTGGGTGATATGTATGTTGAGCGGCGCAAGGAGTCTCCTGGGTCTAGTGAGTAAGTTTCCCCTTGCCACTGCAGTGTCAGTTTATGTGCCCATGCTGTCTCTGTGGCTCGCTATATAAGTTTCCACTCATAGTAAGGTCAACTGCTGCCCACCTTGGGCCTAAATGCACTACCCCAGAGGATAGCTGCCTATCAATGTGCAGCGGGCACTTTGTGTACTGGATGGGGCTGGAGCTCAGGGAGTTAAGGACCGTCAGGTCAGTACAGACCTCTGCAATCCTCTTAAGAGATATTGCAGTTCGTACAGGCAGCAGTGGTCTGTCCAAAACTGTTTTCTTTGAAATGCACTCACTGCGCTAGCCAAGGTCTGTTGCCTATGCTAACTGCTCAACCCCAGAGCCAAGCAGGGCACAAGAGGCTGCTTGTCAATGGGCTGCAGGCACTTTGTGGCTTGGGAGAAGTGGTATCTCAAGGCTACAATGTCCGTTCAGCCAATACATCCTCAGTTTTGCTGCAACTTCTGTGCCTGAGTATGCGTTCCTGCTGTAGACCCAGATCACAGTGAGACCAGCTGCCATCAGGGGTGTTCCCACGGACTCCTGTGCTCCCTGGATACAATATTGTAACTCTTACAGGCAGCGAAGTTTTGCTTGCCATTGATTTCCGTGGAGTGACCACCCTGTGCCAGCCAAAGCTTGTTGCCTGTGTGGATTAGATCAGGGGAGGGAAAGGACAGGACTGTGTCAGTTCACTGTCAATGGGCCACCTGGGATATTTTGTGGGTAGGGTGGGGTGGGGTCTCAGAGAGACAATGGCAGTCAAATCAATATAGTCTCAGTCTTGCTGCAAATTTGGTTTCTGTTGTGAGTTCCCGCAGAAGACCCAGATCACAGCAAGATCAGCTGCTGTCTGAGACTGGCCCACAGGTCCCCAATATCTGCCCAAGTTTGTGTAGGCAGCAGCGATCTGCCCGACCCTATCTCTGAAATGGGGCTCACAGCACTGGTTGCCCACTGGGAATGTAAATGTGGCTCACAGTGCTGGCCGCTGTTGCTGGGATTAGAAACACATTCACAAAGATGGCTGCCCCACTGTGAATAATTGACTCTGAATCACTGGAATCAGGGCTTGGCAGCAATCCAGGAACAACTTTCCCCGGCAATCTGAGGTTGATCCCCTCAGACCAGCGCTTCCCCTCTCTGTAAGAGGGGTCTGCACAATCAAGCTGGCGTGGTCTGTGGAGTGGTTACCCTGTAGGGGAGCCAGACTAAGGCACAATGGTGGTTGCCTTTCCAGCCCTTGTTCTGATGCCAGGTAATGGATACTTTTTCAGAATGAGTTCTGCGTGAGCCTTTGAGCCACTGCCAGTGTCCTGGGTCCGCAGGTCAGAAAGCCTTTACGCAGGTCCTTCAAAGGGACATCTAGGGGCTCAGTTGCCTACCGTCTCACCTAGGCGGCCGGAGTCACCTCTAGTTTCTACGGTCAGAATTATTGAAATCTCTTCTTCCCTTGGCTGGGACCCTGGGCTGGGGAGCTCCCAGATGAGACCAGGACCCCCTCTCCTTCAGGAGAGCCTCTGCAGCCTTGTTCTCCCTCCCAGTGATCCTCCACCACCCGCGGGTACGGGTCCAGTCCGATTCGTGACTTTGCCCCTCCTATCAGCTTTGATGTGGCTTCTTTATATTATCAGATGTAGGTGTTATGATCAGCTGGACTTTAGGTGATTCTCCACTTTGGTTATTTTATAATTTGGTTGTAATTTCAATGCTGTCCTGGGAGGAGACAAACCCTGCTTTTACCTAGTCTGCCATCTTCCCTTCGACTTCTTCGATTTACTTTAATTGGGAGACTGAAGATGTAAGAAGGTAAATTTAGAAAGAAAGAAATGTCTTATTAAAAATTTATCTGAGACAAATATCTCTTTATAATGTACCGGGGGAAAAGGCAACATATACATTCAGTGAAGTAAATAAGTTTCCAGTTTTAATCTAGGCTATTGATAGTAAATGCCAGATAAATGTTGCAGACGGGAAATGCAAAAATGAATAAGATAAATTTCCTGCCTTGAAGATGCACATGATATAATAAGCAAGCTGGAAATAAACTCTTATCTTCATTATACAAGGTAGAAAAAGTAAAGTAAAAAAGAAGTGCATATGTTGGCCATATTTGAGTTCACAGGACAGAGAACATATTCCCAGCTAGGAAAATCAGGAAGGAATGTCAAAAAAGGATTAATCTTGACCTTTGAGGATAGGTAAGATTTTGACAAGCAAGGGTTGGGAAAGTTATTCTAAGCAGAGAAAATGGCAACAGGAAAATTGGTCAGGAAAGAAAATACAGAAGACATTTAAAAATTAGTTCATTCAGGAGTTGCGTAATGGGGGAAAGTAAAGGTTAAATTAAGCAAGTGAAAATGCAAGCTCAGTGAAGACAGAACCTGGAACTGTCTCGTTTTTAATGTATCTCAATAAACAAGCAAAGTTCTCCAGAGATCCTAAGCAATCATACATAAATGTAATTGAAAGAGCAAATAAGTAAATTAAGATATCATAAAGGATGTGAAAAAAGCCCTGCAATCTGCAAAGGACTCTATAATGGAAGACATCTTAGAGCTGGAGCACAAATACTTTGAAGATAATGGCAATGGAGCCTACTAGAATTTGTTCCTATTAGGAAGATCATGCAGAGTTTTACTCAGTTAATTTCAATAATTGGACAAAAGAAGGAAGTGGATTAAATGCCTATGTTCTCAAACTTTACACTAGAGCCTAAATAATCTGTAATCTTCAAACTAGAATGATGTTTCCTTAAATGATCCAGGAAAGAAATTATGCTTCTCATAGATTTTTCTGCTAATTGGCTGGCAAGAGGAGATACTCCTTAGGAAACAACCAAAGCCCAACCACGGACACAGGAGGACCTTGAAATTTGCTTATTTGATCTCCATCGTCCCTCATCTTGTCATCTTGCCTGTCTTCAGGAGAGGCAGAAAAAATGCTGAGTCTTTACTGTGGCCTAACTCTTCTTACTCTACATGAGATAATGAGCTTGATTTAGGTCACAATGCTCTGCCTAAAAGCAATTTATGGTATAATCCAGGGTGGAATCAACAAAAACAGTTAGAAATCTATTACCTAATGGAGGGTAGAAATATGACATTTCCTGGGACCAAAGAAAGGAAAGTGGAGACAGTAAGAAGATGTCAAATCCTAGGTATATTTTGAAAGTAGAACAGAAAGAATTCACTAATGAATTGGCTACGAGGTGTGAGAAAGGGAGGAGTTAAGGGTTTTTGTGCCAAAGTTTGCCAAGGTTTTTTGGTTTGAACTACTGGAAGATTAGAGTTGCCATTTATTATGAATTCTAATATGACCAGGTTTGAGAATGAGAATCAAGAATTTGGTTTTGAATATGTTCAGTTAGAGAGTTCATTTAGATCTGAAAAGGGAGACTTCACCTAATTCATGGCATTTTGTGAATCAAGAGTTCAAGGGAAATATCAGGTCTGAAGATAGTAATTTGGGAATAATCATTCTATGAATTACATTTAAAGCCAAGGAACTGCAGGCTGTCACCTAGAGAATGAGTTTAGATTGAAGAGAGAAGTGATTTAAGAATTTGAACCCAGCACTTATTCAATATTAACTCCAAAATTTATAGGCTAAGAAGAATTATTAAATAATCGGAAATGGAACACCTAAAGATGTTGAAGAAAAACTAAAGAAGGAGTTGTTCTGAAAGCCAGGTGTGAAAGTTATTTAATGAAAACTATCCTATAGTGGATTAAACAAAATTAAGGTGCCAAAAATATGCACAATATAAAACTATCTACATAAATAACTTCTTTAAGTAGACATAAAAATGGCTGTCAGTGAATATTTCTGTATGTGTACATGTACAGAAAAATTTTCTAGAAAACTTGATAGAACTGAATAACTCTGGTTACTTTTTAAGAACAGCAGAGAAAACGAGTGAAATGGGAAGTAAATTTAATTTTTGTTTCACATTGTTGTTTTGATTTAAGTTTTTACATCTATCATGTTTATAATAAACATCATTAAAATAAATATTTTAATAGAAATAGATATACAAGATATTTGTAAAATACACAGTAAATAATGTTCTATTTTTACTCAGGTTTTTGGTTTTATGTTTTGGTTACCAACTTTAAAAAGTGTTTGAAAGAGAATGAAACTCTATATTTACCTTTTATTAATAAAAATGTTTCTAAGCAAAAGGGTTAAAAACAAAAGAATTATAAAACTAATTTCTAATTTACCTGATTCAAACAACATGGAAATCTCATTAGATTTCCTTTTTAAAAAATGAGCAGCATGACATAGCAGAAAAAAAGAGCACAGCTAAAAGGCAGAAATTTAGGATCGCAAACTAAACTACCATTTTTATGACTTCAGGTGCATCGCATAATCTCTCTATGCTTAAATTTCTTAATCTAGGTAACTAAAATGGTAATGATGCCAATACATTCACCCTGGTTACACAAAATTTTAGTGGTTATTAGATGAGATAATGAAAATCAAATTAGTTTGGAAAAAGGAAAGCATATTGCATCCATAAAGTGCTAATCTGTAATAATCCATAATGATCCATATTAGGATTATTGTCGTGCACATAAATTAAAGCTCTGATTATTTGCTTCCTAAACATTGATTACAAGAGTTATAATCCTACAGTAACTTTTAGAGCTCAATATTTATTAAGACTTTTTATATCCCTAATATTTGGAAAGAAAATTATGTTACATATAATTAACTTATTCCATCAGCACTGAAAAGCCTAAGGCAATTCATTACACAGCATCCTTTAAAAGTCTCCTTTCCTTTTCCAACTTCATGATAGGATTTTCATAAATTCATTCAAAAATAAACCCTAACTTCCTTAACAGTTCTCATCACTCAGATGTTATTTTTATCAGAGTCAGCACCCATTTTGCTTTTTATTCATTTCATCCCATTTACTTTTAGTTCTTTGTCCATCTAGCTATTATTTTTCAAAATTTATGTTTTGAAATAAATGACTGCTTTAATGGGAACTTCCTTGTACCTACAAAAAAGATATAGTGATTCTTTAAAATATGGTAACCATATTCCCCCCAGAATTCTATTTGGCTGCATAAAGTTTATTGCCTATAAGATATATTCTAACTATCACATGAACTGAGAACGCTGCAAGATAACTCTTTTTCATCTGTTCTGGCAACTCTTTTTTTATTTATCCTGGCCAATGGGTATATTACTGTTTAGTAACAATCAGAATCTAAAATATTAGGGAGTTAAAGAGGAAAAATATTTATCCCAGTAAGCTATCATCCATTCCTATTTAGGTTTAGAGCAGGAAAAAAAAATGGTGGGGTTAGAGGCCTGTTATACTTCTTTAAGGCAGTTACCATTGTCACAAAAGACCCTGGATAAATAGTATATGTAGGTTCAAGAACCAGAACGAATTCACCCATTCAGCTATGAAGAGTCCACCCCCAGGGCAGCTTGCCATCCCCAGACTTCCCACCAAAATTGCTTCAATGAAGAAGGATCATAAGCTTGTTCTACAATGGAGAAAAAAATGCTATGAATGTTATTTTTGGAAAACATAGACATTAGGGAAAAGATACCAGGAGAGATGTTGAAGAGGCTTCTTAGAACCTATTTTTCTGATTCCAGCATTGACTCAGATCCAAAATTCTTGGTCTCAGTGTGAGGAGGCAAGCTAACAGGAAAATGTCTCTTTTAGCTTAACCAGTCCTCTCCCCTACCAACCTCTTCCTTTTCAGTGTTCTTGTAGTTTACAACTTGCTTTAAAAGCTAGAAAATAATTTTAAGTGCTTCATGAA
>NW_006438113.1:23618219-23670135 GCF_000325575.1 Pteropus alecto | reverse complement strand
TACAAATTTTGTCTAATATATTATCCCTCACATTTTCTATTTTTGAATTATTGTATAAGATCTTCTTTTGCTGATTTGAATTCTAACTTTAAAATGAGATAGAAATTTCTAACTATTAAGGAGCTTCATATTTTTTCTCAAAAGGATCTTGCTCTTCAAATATAGTCGAGCACTCTTTTATCCATTTTGTCAGCTCTTTCGAGCTGACCTTATACTATCCTTATCAATCTAATGCCATGAGGTCCTAACATTATCTAGCATTTCAAGACTGCAACAGACTAGTAAAGCCTCGGGTAGCTGGGAAGTTCATTTATCTTCCTACTACTATTTTTCCTTAAATAGAGTTCATCAATTTCTGACCTGAGGGATGTGGGAATTAGCTGAGTGTAAAAGCGATGGACTCTGAAAAATACTTGGAGCACAGTTGCATATAAGTTATTAACTCCAGATTTAGCTCTTTCTCTTTTGCCAACCTGTGAGAATAAGATTATTATACTTCATTTACCATTATATAGATATCTAGATAGAGGCCTTGCTATATAGAGATCTAGTATATGGATATCTACCTACCTATCTATCATTTATCATTTTCCTATGGTCAAAATTTTAATAGATGTCTTCCTAAATATTTTATGTGTTCAATATTATTATAAACTTATGCCTAAGTATAACTCCATAATAAAAGTAATAAACAAACATACATGTAAACATTATTAGCATTCCTTTGACAAGAAAAATTATGTTAGCATCAGACAAAGCAAACATAGGAAACAAAAAAAATGAATAAATAAAATATATGATATATACTAAAATCTTGTTCAAGACATATTTTCATTCAGGTGTCATAGCACAATTGCCAAGATTACACTTTTTTTTGTACTATCTAGGAACTTCCAGATTGAATGTAATATTTGACAAGCAGATGCAAATCAATGTAGTCAGGATCCCACTGTGGCAGAACTTCTATTCCCTTCAGAATAAAATAAAGAATAGAACTGGAGGCAACCTTAGAGAGTATTTATTCAATTAGATCCACTTTCTTTACATAATCTGTATACAGAAATATATTATGAAAAGCATTTCAGAAATTTGCTCAGACCCTTGAAATTCTCCAAAAGAGAATACATTTTTAATATATTAAAATTTATGTCCTCAGTATTTCTATTACTCTCAATATTCTCTATCTAAATGGTGATAAAGATCAAAAAACATTCCTCTGTTCTTCATTTTTGTTCTCCAACAAGAAATTGTTTCTGAATCAGTACTAATCTTCCTCTTTTCATCTTTTCCTTAAAATTATATTGTTTCTAACACATATAAATTCCCCATCTTCACTTATTCAGTTCTATATTTTTGTTGTTAAAACAATTTTATTTTATTTTGAAACAATCTAAAACTCATAGAAATATTAGAAGTAGAATACAAACTTTACTTTCCCCCACAGAACCATTTGAGTTTAAGTGGCTGACATCATGCCACATTAATCATCTAAAATATCCATTAATTTGTTTTTGTCTGATATTTTCTTGTGATTATATGCAGGTTACATATCTTTGGTAGAACTGTTATAGAAGAGATGCTGTGCTCTTTACCTTGCATTCTATTAGCACTCAATTTTAATTTGTTTTATAGATGACGATATTCACTTTGATAACTTAATTGATACTATTTTAGATTATTTTGTTCCTCTATAAATAAGTATTTTATAAGGAAGTGCTTGGAATTGTAGGAATATCTTGTAACTCATCAAACTTTCAGTTTATTTATGTATTTATTCATTTATTATTACAATTTGGACTCATCACATTTTATTCAATATCACTTATGTATTTTTGCATTTATGCTAACACCAATGGAAGTTTCTTCAAATTTGATCCTGCATCCATGGCCCTATCATTTTTTAAGGTCTTACTTATTTTCTGGTTCAAAAAGGCATTCTAAGCTTCTTATATTTTACCTGCCTCAAGCCAGGCGTCAGCCATTCCTCCAAAGAGCCCGAAAGCACTCATTTTTTTTTTCTTTTTGAGTGGAGAATAATATTTAGAAATCAAGATATTAATATAGGTGTGTTTATTTATTTTGAGCTATTGTATTCAGCTGTCACTGCCCCTAGGCCTTCTGGGAGGATAGAACTGTAATACACACACACACACAAACACACACACACACACACACACACACACACACACTATCGTTTATCTCTCAATACTTCTTTTTTCACCTATCGTCTATGTCTGTCTGTCTATCCTATTTCTCTATCTATTGAAAATCATGAGTTTGACTTGACACTTCAAATTCCAATATAAAAACAAGATTTATTATAGTTTTCTCCCTTTTTATATATGTATAAACATTCTCTGACAGTGAGAAATCTGGCCTCCACTATTCTTAATATATTTACTTACTTCATCAAATCTCCCATATGTCACCAATATCTCATAGCTGCTACCACATCCTCTTCCATGAAGATGTCCTTCACCACAGTTGGGCTGGGCTCCTATCATTGCTCACACTTCTTACATGGTTATTCCCTCATCCTGTGCATGCTTTGACACTCTGTTCTAGGCTTTCCTCACCTCTGCATCAGCACCCTTCTCATTCTGCTTGAGATTCGACACCTTGAGACAGACATCTGTTCTAAATTATTCCTACTTTTCCCTACTTGAGTTTTAACACTCCACTCCAGGCTCTATCCCTGTGTGGATTCCATCCTTACTTGTTCAGGCTCTGACTGTCCTCTCTGATCCCTCTGCAATCTACTATCTTGCTTGACTCTCTCTAATGGCTTGAGAGGAATTGCTCATACTCCAAGAAGAAAGAGAAACTGGAAAGTAATTTTTTTAAGGACATCAATCTAAAGTTATATGTGTATTGCTTCAGTTCACATCCAACTGGATGGCATTTAGCCACATGGAAATACCTATTAGCAAGGGCATCCAGAAAAACTAAAAACCATATGGGTTGCCATTTGCCCAATTAAAACATGGTGTTTCTATTTTCAAAAGGGAAAAAGGAAGAAAGAATGTTGAGAGATAATTAGTAGTGTTTTCTGTACTTACTAAGATGTTAAAATCATATTTGTTTCAAACCCAACTTTCACCTGCCAAGTACATTCCTAAAAAGTACATATTTGAGATACAGGTGATCACATATGATCCCCCAAATTCTCCTGTAGCATAGCAGAGAACATTAAAGACATTTATTTTCCTACCCCTTGCCTACTGGTATGCTGTTGTCAGTGGCTTCTTTCCTTTGCCTATAGCCACAATTCCAAACCATATGGTCTTTCTGTGGCCTTGTACTCAACAGGAAGGATGATCTTCCTTCCCTTGACTTTTCAGGCCAAAGAGTTGTTATCAACAGTTGCTCCTCCACTGTTGATAGACCTGGGGGTTTTACTGTCTCTTGTTGGTTCACTTAATCCTTCTCATTTTAATTCATTAGTTTCCAGCTAGGACTCTGACTGATTCACCTTGTTAAAACCCAGAAACAAAACTAAATGAAAGAAAAATTATAACCTGTGCACTGCTAAAACTGCTTTGGATCATAACAAAGAAAGTGTAATTTAAACCAGTAATCTTCCAGTGCTGATCCACAAACTTTGTGAATAATGCGAATCAATATAGTACTTCTTTCGCTGAGAAAGTCTTGTCCTCTAAACTTAAATGTGGTTAATGATGTAGTTGATTTACATTCTAGAGATACCTCCTTATCTTAATGTGGGTCAGCAGTAGACAGTTGAGACTGCCAGTTTGTGGACCACACTTTCAGTAGAACTGATTGAGTCTATCAGTATTTGCTATTCTTTATGGTGTTGCACCAACTGCAGCACTGAACCATTTGAGACTCTGTAGATTTTGTCTAATACATCTGCATTGTAAAGGCCACGATTATAAGAAGTTTCTTCCTGAAGTGAGGAAAAAGATACGAATTTAGAAATAGAAGATAAAAGACCTTTAATTACAAAGATCTCAAAAGTCACCTTTTTAAAAAAATTAAACTTAGAGTGACATTGGTTAATAATGTCAGTTGTACATCTTCATAATACAACATCTATATACTCTACTGTACCCTAAATCTAGTCTCCTCCTATCACCACACATTTGACCCCTTTTATCAAGTCACTTTTACTTAATATGAAGTTACCTACTGAGAATCCTTTTGTTTTAATTACAATAGTTCTCAATTTAAGGTATCATAAAAGTTTTTATATCTAAACAATCAGGTATAGTAATAGATATGATTAAGATTCTAATTTTAACACTTCATTTTAGATTACAAAGACAGTTTAAAAGAGAAATCAGGTATAAAATTTGTAATAACAAAAATATGAAGAATTTGTCCCATAAAATATGATACTGAAGATTTTCTTTCATAGGAAAAATCATTTTTGGAATATGCTGCACCACCCCTACTGAAGGAAAATAGAAAACATTGACACATTCTTTTAAATAAAACACTAGAAAACAGAGATAGGATTTAATAAGTTCTCAAAAATAATGAGAATTTAATTTTATTGTATTATTGTTGAACAGGAGAAAACAAAATCTAATTTCATCAAGGTTTCATGTGGATTATAAACCTTATTTAGACATTAATATACCCTTATCCCATTTCCCATTTGCCCCAAGAATACTCACCAGTGGCACTTGCGGCTACAGTGTTTACCCCAAGATAAATCGTAGATTACATTCCTAATCTTACCCTCAAAGTTTGCCACAAAATATCTCACTTTTATTATTATTTTCACTTCTCTCTAGCATATTGATAGTCTTTGGAAACAAATGACATTATTCTATTCATAGCATTCTGATTTTAGTAGTGATATTTCCATTTACAAAATATAGTAATTCTCGATCACTGAAAATGTCAAATCCTAGAAAACATAACATTACTATGCGTGATGTTAACATCATTCTCAACAGTCGTTAGCTGAAGATTCATTTGATGAATCCGATTTATGTACGCATTTCTGTTACATTAGGATTAGAGACAAGTTTGGTTTAGAAATAACTCCAAGAACGGTTTTTATATTTTATTTTCACATTGAAAACCAGTCAGATTTGCTTCAGCCTCAAAGAGCATGTTTATGTAAAATTAAATTAACGTTGTCAGTGAGCTGCAGTTCTTTTTCTAAACGGAAAATAGATTGACGTGGAGTTTTAATTCAATTATCATCTTTTAAAATTGTATTTGTTAAGTCATTTTTTTTAAATGGAATCTTGTACTGGTTTTTAAATTTTTCAAGAATACCTAAGATAATCACAGAAAAGCTAATAATAACAGTTAATATTTATCATGCATTTACTGTAAACTAGTCCATATCTACTATCTATTTCATTCTCCCAAATAGTTAATAATAGGTTATATTTACGTATATTTAATATTGCCACACAGAGTTTGGAATGCTTTATGCATATTAATTCATTTAATCATCACATCAACCCTAAGAGATAAGTACTTTTATTGCTTTCTTTTACAGATGAGAAAGCTAGAGCTCACAGGAGTTAAATAACTTCTTCATAGATACAGGTGGTAAGTGCCAGATTTGGGATATGATCCCATGACTCAATGTCATAGACAATCTACTTTTATCATCCACATTTAACAAAGGAAGAGACTGAGTCTTAACATTTAAGTAATATTTCTAAGGTTGCACACAAATAATTAATGGAGATAGGATACAAACCAAGACCTACTTTTAATGTTTTAATAATGCAATTAGAAATGAGAGCCACTACATGACTCTGAAAATCTCAAAGCCATAGATGTTCTGTGATTGGGTAGCCAGTAGCAGAGAAAGACCGAGCAAATGACTTCCAGACTCTACTAAGTGGAGATACAACTTCTATGTGAGACACCATGCCTTATCTATTTCATTCCCTCAAATAGTTTGAGTGTAAAATACTTGAAATGGAGATAAAGAAACCAATGACATCCTTTCTTCTCCAATTTTTAGTCTACTTTTTGATGATTAATCCTGGACCATTGAGAAAGATACTAAACTTTATGTCTCAGCTCTTAAGAAACTTTATATGTAGTCACAACCATGGAATTATCATTCAAACAGAAACTACAGTCAATAAAATTTCTAATATAATAGCGCCTACATGTATAGAAAAAGTCCAAGTTATACTCCAGCCATTACTTTACATAAAGTTGCTTTAAATTAAACTAAATTCATTTTTCTCTTTTGGTTTTTCTTGATATTATGAACTAATTTAATATTCATTCAAATAAGCTAATACACTTAAAATCTTAATTTTTTTGGTTTTCAAATGAAAGAGTATGGGTAGATCTGTGTATGGGGGTGTGTGTGTTTAGAGATAAGAAACTAACATTCTAAGATTATAAATATCAGATCTTTCTTTTACGAAAGAAGAGAGACCTCAGGGCTGTAGTATCATTTCTAATTCCTGCCTTATATAACTGCTTAAAGAAATGGATTAAAGATGCCGATACAGTATTATTTGAGCTTCATATCAGTGAACTCATTCTATGGAATTAATCTTCGGATTCAGTAAAATGTAAAGCAATTATTTAATTATTTATTTTGCAAAATCATGTTCAATAAATTTTTTAAGTTGAGTTTTTCGAGGTAGAAAAATATTTGTTCATCAGCAGAGGTGAAAATCTGGGT
Organism: Pteropus alecto; assembly: GCF_000325575.1. Classification (NCBI taxonomy): domain Eukaryota; kingdom Metazoa; phylum Chordata; class Mammalia; order Chiroptera; family Pteropodidae; genus Pteropus; species Pteropus alecto. Next base: position 23,663,495 of record NW_006438113.1, on the reverse strand, counting down.
ATTTTTATAAAATATATTTTTATGTAATATAATAATAGTAATGAAATTATAATCTTCAAAATCCAAAGTTAACTTTTGCAAATGATTGCTTGCAAAAAAAAAAAAATCCTTTTTTTCTACAAGATAATGCAAACATAAATTTGTTTCAAAGTAGAATTCCTTTTACGAGGCATTTCTTCCTTATTGAAGAACAAAATAGCAGGTACAAGTGACGACCAAATGTGCTTTTGTATTTATTTAATTATTTGCTTGATCATAACCTATCATTTTTCTGAACATAGGTAGTGAAAGTCTACTCTGAAGAGGCTCTTTACAATTTTAGATTAAGTTTTCTCTAAGGGAAATAGCTCTGGATGTAATTCTTTATCTTATAAAAATCTAACCTTCAGTTTGTGCAGAAAAAAAATGCCAAGCTTTAGGCCCAATTTTGTGACTACTAAACTGGATCCACCTCACATATTTGGGCTTTGGTTCTGCAGAAACAAATAGGCAGTGTGGTAAGAAACCACATAACCTTTAAGTTTCTGAATAATGCTGAAAGTGAATTTGAGTAAATTTGCTAAAATACTGAGTATTAGCTCAATTCCATTTGTATCTTAAATTATAGCAGTAAAACTATTACAGTAATAAATCTTTATTACCTCCATTGCATAAAAACTCAAAGAAATTTATTGAATAACGTTTATATGTACCAGGCATTATGCTAGTGTTATGAGAGAGTCAACACCAGTGTGAACCATAGTTGCTTCCCACAGTGGCACACGATGAGAAAAATAAGACAAATTTAAAGGGGAAAAAATACAAACTAACAAAGCACAATGTATGATCAAGTGTCAAATCAATAGAGACAAATGCTATAAAAATTAAAAAACAAAATACCAGTAGGATGAAATCATATTTCAGGTATTAATTGGTATGTGAGGCTCATCAAATTCTTAAACCAGTACTCAAGAGGCTTCCATCCAACCATTCCCAGGCTTTATGATTATTCATGAATAACTCAAGGATAAACCAGAAAACAAAAGCTACAAGTTCTTGATAAATAAGCTCAAAATCCTGTGGTCTAAATGTAAGACAGGAAGATTTGGATGTGCTCAAAGATGGCATGTGGAGGGAAATGAGAAGAGAAGAAACCATACAGAGATAGAATATGGGGAAAATGAAACACATAATCTCAGCTGAAGAAGCACTATACCTAGGCCATCTTTTGGGCGTCTGACAGCACAAGAGAAATGATGCCCTGGAGGTAAAGCACCTCAACCCTAACTGAGGTAACACTAAAAGGATCCTGGGCTGAGATAAGCCATGACCTTGAGAGCGGTGATGCACTCAAAGTACTTGGCTCCTGATAAACCAGTGCGGATAAAAATAGTTTTGAAAAACTTCATTAATGCTCAGGGCTTGAACTGGATCTAGATGTACTGACATTCAGGGTAATAATGGGATATGAGTCAAGAAGATTTTGGGTTAGAATTTATATGAATATAAAAAGTCTCATGTATGTCTCAAGCTCAAACAAATTACTTTTTAGATTAAATCTAAAGGAAACATGGCTAAAATATATGAGGCCAACTCTAAGAAAACTGAGAGTTAAGAATTTATATCATTCATGGAAAGTTAACAGGAATAGCATGGGTGAAAAGCTTTGGTGAATCTTCTTAGGCTACCATAATAGAAAAACCTAGACTGTGTGGCTTAAACAACATTAATTTATTTCTCACAGTTCTGGAGTCTTGGAAGTACAAGATCAATGTGCTAGCCAATTCAATTCCTGGTAAGGGCTCTCTTCCTGCCCTGCAGGCAGCCACCTTTTTTGCTATGTCCTCTTATAGCAGAGAGAAAGAACAAACTCTCTGGTATCTTTTCTGATAAAAGCACTAAGCCCTCCTAAGGGCCCTACCCTCATGAACTTATTTAAGGCATTACCTCGCAAAGGTGTAGCATCTCTAAATACCATCACATGTGGGGTTAAGGCTTCAACACATAAATTTTGAAGGAAAAGACACATTCAGTCTGTAGCAGTGAGTTTAAAGTCTGAGGAGGGATGTCCTTTGAATTTGTGCCTGGTATGTACTTGCTGCTTAGAATCCCTGACCTATAAAAGTTAATTGTAGTTTGATGTGGATAATGAGGCCTAACAATGACTCCTGCCTTGCTTAAATAGGGGACCAAGCAGTGAATATTAACTCACATAATTTCTTGAAAGAAATTTGGGCAGAGTTAGTGATATGGTTATACAGTTGTCTTGGCACCCCACTCATTCTCTGAGAGCCTAAGGACTGAATTATATGTTTCTTTAATGTTCTCAGGTCTGTAGTTCTACAGTAAGATTCTAGGGGACTTTTAAGAAATGAAAATTCTTGTTCAAAAAAGTAGTAGGAGAGGCAATTCTTAATAATCAGGATATATGAGACTTCTTAAGTAAAATAATTTTTGAATGGTTGTGGCGTGTACTTTACAAACTCTCTCTCTCTCAATATATATAATTTATAATACCATCTAGAAGAATTGATATAAAATGATATATTTTTACATATATATTCTTAATTTGTTTCAACTAAAATAAAACTCATTACATATATACATTTTCTCACTGTTATAAAGATTTATAATGGCTCATTATCCTGACAAATAGCTTGTAAAAAAGTAAATTCTATGCCCATTGCCACAGAACATTGCCTATATCTACCTCACTCTTCTTCATTATCCCTTTTTATGGAGATATGAAGAGGTAAAGGAAAGCCATTAAGAATAACTCTTGCATCATTCAGATTTTCAAGTTAGTCACTAAGTTGAATGATGTTCTTTCTAAAAACTTAGAGAAAGATGAATTGTTGATGCAGTGCTTCATTCCCGAGATAATCCTGGATCTTTCCCTCTGATCACAGTAATATGGTGAAGTTAAGAAGACTTATGCATTTTCTCAATACCTTACAGTATTACCTGTGAGACCAAATAAGGAAAAGTGCACAGGTTTTCCCTATATAGCTAAATAGTAAGGGAGGGTTGTTTAGAACAGGTAGAGCAAAACCAAACACTCATGGGAGGGAAAAACAGTAATGACTCAAAATGTGAATTAGCATAGTCAAAGTAGAGTTATCATAGAGTAGTAGCAGAGATATAAAGGCAATTTGATAATATCGTAATCGTTCTAATCAAAGTTCCCTTTGTTGCAAATATACTGGGTTAGTGCTACCTAACTCCATGATAACTCACATAAATATTATATGATAGCTCATATAAATATCACGACCCATAAAGAGAAGAAATTTCACATCACTGGGCCTCAGGTGCAATTCATCTGGGGAAGAGGATGCTATTGTAGACTTTATCTCTGTACTTCATTGTCTCCACTTCTTTCTGTAGATCTAATCTGTTCTCCTCTCACTGAACAATTTCTCAACCCATTTATGATTCCTCACCTTCAGTGCCTGTAACTTCATCTCCCACACGGTTTTAGCTGATCACAATACCACTTCTTGCCCTAAATTTACATTAACTTTTTTCTCAGGCTTTAATACCACAACTCCTAATTGCCAGGTAAAAAAAGGTTTGCTCTTGCTGGGACTAGGCATATCAGCTTTGCATAGAAATTGGATCGTGTGGAACAGACTCGATTACCTCGCTGTTATAAATATTTTATTTCAGGCCCCCGAAAATGACATGTACCTCACAGCATGCTTTCTTTTGGAGAAATCATTTCATATTTAGGAGAACACCAACCTCAGAAACAAGGAAGTGTCTGCTATCTTCACCAATAACAGGAAGGTGATTCCCTGCCTTGGTTTTCTTTTCTTCCCTACAGCCCATCATCATCGTGGCTATTTTTTAGGAAAGAGCAGTGGCTCAAGTAAGGAAACTTTAGCTCTACTTCTAAGCCAGCTCTATTGGTTGTGTGACCTTGATAGCACTTGTAAACTCACTGGAAAGTAGTGTTCTGTTTTTATCTTAATAACACGAGGAAATGGAATTATATTATTTCCATCTCACTTCTAACATGATAATAGATATTTTGCTCTCAGTTTATTTTGAGAAATTTTACAATAAATTCCAATAGAAAAATAACAGAGAAAAAAGTACTGCATTAATCTTTAAGAGGGATTGGTTTATCACATATACGAATTTTCTCAAATGTCGCTATATCTCATCACACACCTAACACCAGCCATATTAGAATATTTCTAATTTCCTGAGAAAACTTGAACATTCTCTGTGTCTTTTCTAATGCTGTTCTTTCAGTTAAGAATATCTTTTCTACTCCTTCCTTGTCTATAGAAATATTACTTACCCATAAATACCCAGATTAAATATCACATCCCCTGCACCCTTTCTGTGATTCCTCTTCTCCTCTGAGGTGGTACACGAATTACTCACATCTTCATTATACCATCTAGAAGAATTCCTGAAACACAGGAGAACTTGAAAAGTAAATAGATAAGTCAATTCTGTTTAAATAATACAATTCAGGAGTCATAGGTCTAGCAGTACTGGTAGTACCAAAACATATATATATCAACAGCTTGGAATTTTCTTAATATAAAAAAAATTCCCCATAATCAATTTTAAGATATGAAAATACTATTATTCAAGTGTATCGACATAATTCCTAATCATGATCACTAACTCACATAACAGAGTAAGCAGAACATTAGTTTTATAAAACTTCTGATTGTTTTGTCCACTTTGACAACTTAGTTTTGTATGTAAGTATCTGATTGTTTGCAATACAGTTTCTTTGTTCAATGTTACACTATATAATTAAATGGAAATGATAAAAGTTTCTGAAAGCCTACATTTAAGTACTCCAAAATTCAATTAATATATTCTGTCATTTATTCCTGCCTCATAACTATGAGTAGTTGGGCTTTCCATCTTTCCAGGTTTATCTTCTGTACAATTATAATTCATGTTCCAGTTTCCTGTTGTAAAAATGTAGTAGGAGTTCAGCATGTGTAAATATGTTATGACCATTTTTGACTTGCACTCCACTTATGTATGAATATAGCTGAGCAAAGAAATATATCCTTTTTTTTTTTTTGGTGTTATTCAATTACATTATTGTGAAATTATTGTGTATCTACAGAACTTGGGCTGGAGGAAAGAGTATTTCAATAAATATTTCAATAAATATTTATTACATACTACTACTTCATGCATATTTTTACAATTATACTGTGTCGGACCCATGGCAATTTGCCTTTAAAATGATAAAAATGTTTAGAAACCTGTATGAAGTGTTTCTTCAAATTAAGTGAAAATGCTGAGTTCCTTCCAGTGGGAACATTAATTTTATTGCTCTTACTTTGCAATCACTGTTATTGCTTTTCCTGCTCCATTCTATCTTGTAGGAACAGTCAATAAAGTAGGATGGGTTTTGTTATCATCAATGGAGATGCTTAAAAGAATGATATATTTTTAGCAAATTGGATTGCTTTATATTAATTTAGAAAATGAATTCAGGACAAATATGTTATGATCCCATAATATTTCCTGCAGTATTTTCATTCTGTTATAAAGAAACAAAACAAGTTGGTGAGCTACTTGAATAATGTAAGAGCTATATGAGTGAGAAAGTAGATAGCCTCAAAGAAATTGGAGTTGAGATGGCATTCTGAACAAAATTTAATTCAAAAGGTAGGATTAATCCATTATGGGAATAAATTTAAAAGATCATAATGGATACGTAACTAAAATGCTGTGACTATCTCAAGTTAGCGATCAAGGTGATATGGTTGTTACCTCAGTTAAGCAGAATGAGATACATCTATAATCTAAAAACTTATTTATATTTTACTCTACATTAAGAAAGTTTACCTAAACAGAAGGAAAATTGTCATCATGAAATGTAGAAAAAGGAAGCCCACTGTTTAAATGGCATCTCAAAAGTAAGAGATATTTATATTAGATAAACCATCACAAGTATAAGAAAAAATCATCCTGGAGGAAAAGAATTAATCATTAGCACTCACCGTAGTCTAGATGAAAAAAAAATCACTTGATTATTTATTTATTTCCTCTGCTTTCATTCTGCACTCATTAATGCCACTCAGACTCCAAAGATTTTTGTCCTGAAAAAAATGAATTGAGAAAAGGGAAAAACTAATGGAATAAGAAGTATGGATAGGAGAGTATAGGATTCTGGTTTGAAACAGGTTAAGTTAAAAATACTTCTATATAGCATTTGTCATAAAACCAGGTAAGATCCCTCAAAGAATAAGTGCAGATATATAAAAGAGAAGAGATTCATGGCCTAAGGCTGAGATTAAAATAACAAGCATGTTGCAGTCAGCAGTAATGTAATGGCTATGTGTAGAGCCAGAGGGAAGATAGAGTAATCTTGGGGATTGTTTCATAGTCTATATAAATGTCTAACCCATGTACTGTATACTTGAAACTAATAATAAAATAAAATAAAATGCTAAAAATAAAAACCAAAACATGCTTGTTGGAGCACACCTTCAACAATTAGGAAAACAATTTGCAATTCTGCTTTAGCCTTCACTTCTTGCTTGCACATAGCTTTATGATCAGCCAGAGATGAGAACTTAAGGCTTTCTCAGATCTTTCCTTAGTCTGAGTACAGCTCTGGACTGTAATAAATTGGACTATTTCCACTGAGCTCTCTTAAAACCATTTTTAAATAGTCAAACTAGTGGTAAATCTGTCACATTTTACTTTACTTCTGGATATATAGTTTCCCTTCGACATGTCCACAAGAACACTGCAAGTATTGGTTGTCTTTTCAACTCCTTAGTTTATCAGAATTTTCTTGCTCTCTCTAGTCTCTGGATGTTTGCTGATAATGTTCCCTCTCCACTCCTTCTACTTTTCCTTGCTGATACTCAACCTCAGAGAAGCCTTCCCTGATTCTCCTCAGATAAAGTTCGCTACACCTACCATCTACATTCATAAGTCATTTATTTTCCTTCATGTCATTCCTCACATGGGCCACTTGCTAAGGAAAAGATACAAATTCCTCTCTGAAACCACGGAGCTGATAATTCTCGTTTTTATTTTTCATTAGGCATTTATTTTGTCTAATGTCCGAAGGTACTGACTTCTTGCTGTATTTTATCCATACGCTATTATTCTACTAAATTATATTTTAAATAAGAGTACTGCTATTCTTAAATATTATTTCTATCACTATATTTCAAGGTGTTTAGTTACTAGTAATATTCTAGACTATGAATGACGATAGTCTAAAATAAATTAATTTTCATCACAGTTTTATATCTAGGACAAATCAGTTATTTTTATGTTGCTTCTACTTTCTATTTATCATAATTGATAGGGTACTTTAAGATTATTATGAGTCTAAAAACTAGGTGGAGTGATTTATCCTTTGTTAAGTGTATAAAAACTGTTCAAAATAGATAATATGATACGTAAAATATGCTTCAGTATATGAACCCAAATGGCTCTAGAACCCAGGCTCCTCATGTGAGGCTTTATGTAGTTCTGGAAATTTGAAAAAGTGACTCATTCATGTGCTTGACATCAAGTCTTTACAGTACCATAGGTTTTTGTGAGTTGAAAAGTCATTAGACCTGCAAATAGCATTTTATATTTATCAACTGTCTGCCTTCAGAAAAATAAACTTTCCCCTCTGTCACACACTGTCTGCTTTCAGAGGTGTCATTAGGCTTTAACTATTCAAGTAGAAATGACATTTATGCTTCTATTTCACCAACACCTAGCTCCAAGTCTTATTTACTGGTGAAAGTTATGCAGAAGGTTTTTTAGGTGAATTGTGGGTGTATTAACTGTTTTAGGAGGATTACATTCTCCTTCCATGCCTGGAAATGAGGACAGATATCTGTGAAAAAGTCATTCAGGAGTTTCAGCTGATACTCTTGAAAATTTTATTGAATCAAGAAATATACCTGATACTCACAGAAACAGGGCAGCAAAATCCCTATACTTCTAACCAGGACGAGGGTGGGAATTAAAATAAAGGATAAATATATGTGTTATACATGACTTTTAAACAATCAGTAAAATAAGTATAGAAGTAATCATAATAGCTACCATTTGTTGAAAGCATATTATACAATAAATCCTTTATTATTTCTTTAAGATGGACAACACACATGTGAGGTATTATTAGAATTCCAATTTCCAGATGAGAAAATAAGAGAAAAGTTAATAACTTTCTCATAATGACACATATTTAAGAAATGTGGTGAATGAAACTAGGATTTAAAATCAGAGATTCATAGTTTTACCTACTATGATATACAATAATTGTTGCAATACTCTTCTTCCCTTTATCTGCAGGCAGCTCTCACTTAAAGAATGTTATTTCAAACTTCAGTGAGGCATTGTAGTAGGTGTTGAGATTCGTGCTGTTTCTCCATTTCTCTGTCATGTAACAATAATTCTCTATTTGCTATTAGACTGGGGGGAAATGGATGGATATAGGAGAAAGTTAAAGGGAAAAGTCAGTAGGATTGATCAAATGATTAAATTATTTTAAATTTTATTTTATTCCATTTTTTTATTAAATTTATCGGGAAGACATTGGTTTATAAAATTATGTAGGTTGCAAGTATACAATTCAATAATACCCCATAAGTATATTGCACTGGATGTTCACTCTTAAAGTCAAATCTCCTTCTGTCACTATACATTCAATCCCCTCTACCCTTCCTACCTACTCCTCTCCTTGCTTTCCTTCTGGTAACCACTAAACTTTTGTCTTTGTTTATGAGTTTTATTTGATTATCTTGTTCATTTGTTGCTTTCAGTTTTATATCCCACATATGAGTGATCATATGGTTTTCATGTTGTCCCAAATGGCAGTATTTCATATTTTCTTATAGCTGAGTAATATTCCATTGTATGTATGTACCACAGCTTCTTTATTCAATTATCTATTAAAGGACACTTTGGTTGTTTTCATTTCTTGGTCACCATGAATAATGCTGCAATGAGCATTGGGGTGCATATATTTTATGGATAAATGTTTTCAAATTTGAGAGATAGAAGAGGACTTGCTGTGTCATAAGGTAATTCTATTCTTAGTTTTCTTGAGGACCCTCCAAACTGTTTTCCATACTGGCTGTACCAGTTTACATTCTTATTAACAATGTACAAGTATTCCCTTTACTCCACATCTTCACTAGCATTTATCTCTTGTGTTTTTAAAGATAGCCTAACAGGTGTGAGGTGATATCTCATTGTGCTTTTGATTTGCATTTCCCTAATAGCTAGTGACGTTGAGCATCAATTGATTAAATTATATTGGAAAAATTGGATGCATTGGGATAGTGGTGGTTTGAAAAAGTAAACAATTTTCCAATGTAGGCTATGTTTTAGTAAAATAAGAAGAGTTTAGTATAAAATACATATTAGATGTACAGAAGGAAAATTCCCTTGTGGATTTGAACATGTTTATAATCTGTAGGATAGGGATCAACAATAGAGAAATGCTTAATTTATAAATAAATATTAAAGATTAGGATATAAGTGGTATTTTTGAGATGGAAAAGGTTGAAGAATTATAGGTAACAATTACTTTACGCAAGAGACGAAAAGAGAAAAATGAATCAGAAAGGAAGGAAAAATAAAGTGGGAGTAGAAATCAAGCATAAGTATAATCTGTAGGATAGGGATCAACAATAGAGAAATGCTTAATTTATAAATAAATATTAAAGATTAGGATATAAGTGGTATTTTTGAGATGGAAAAGGTTGAAGAATTATAGGTAACAATTACTTTACGCAAGAGACGAAAAGAGAAAAATGAATCAGAAAGGAAGGAAAAATAAAGTGAGAGTAGAAATCAAGCATAAGTGATTTTCAAAAGGAGATCACTAATGTTGATTGAAAACAGACCACTTGATTTGGCTATTAGGTGGTCCCATATGAGAAAATCTTTAAGTGAAATAGTGCAAGGAACAAGATTGCAAAGGGTTAAAGAGGAAGAATGATGATGATGATGATGGTAATAACACCTGCATGCCTACCATATACTTTGCTCAGTGCTTAACATACAATATCTTAGTTAATACTTAAAGGAAGTTTATAAAAGATGATTATAGCATATACTTTATATGCAATAAATTAGTCTCAGAGAGATAAAATGTCATGACCTTAGCATGTCTAGGTTCTACCTAATGACAACTTGATTTCTACAACTTGTGGATTACACGCAGGGCACAGGATTAATGATTTGATTTATCTAGATACTGTTGACAGGTATGGCCCATTGAAAATAGGAGACAGAGAATGGCTAAAAAATAATAATAGCTTATATTTTTGAATGGTTACATTGTAACAGAGTAACAGAGTAATGTTACTCTGCTGAGTTCTTTAAAAGATTAATTTATTTAACCTTTACAGCAACCCAGTGAGGTGAGCATAATTATTACCCCAATATTATAAGGATTGAATCTGGGGTAGAATGGCTAAGTACCTAGTTCATCTCATATAACTAATTCTTGGTGGAAGTGAGATTCAATTACAGGAGGCCCATGGTCTTTGAAAGACTCTGTAATGATCTAGAGATATTTGCCACAAAGGCAGAGCAGAGAAAGAGGAGGTAATGTTGATATTACCACTAATATTGATAATAATAATCTTGCAATAATAAAAATAAATAAATCTTGGTGGTGAAGAAGTAGAAGCAACAAATAAATTTTATAACCCCTATCCTAAATTCCAGACACATTACCAAGTACATATATGAAATTCTAGCATATCAAAAGTTTGGTGACGAGAGTAAGGAAATTGTGAAATTAAAGAGAGAAACTCAAGATCTGGTCAATTTTGTTGGGGGCGGGGGACTAGCATTTGTGCATAGGTAAAAGCATACAAAGAAATGAATAGAGAGATATCAACTGATACTATGGAGTGTGGAAGAGAGAAAACTAAAGGAGTTTTGGAGGAGGACACAGGTGGGGAGGCCAACTCTGAAAAGGATAAAGGTTGCTTTTGGCTTCTAGAGCAGAGAAAAATAGAATCAAATAGGTAAAAATGAAGGAATATTGTATGACAGCTAAAATGATGAGAAGGCAGATGCTGAGAAAGATGGATGACCTTAATCTGCTCAGTAAGATAAATGTCAAGGTCATAAGTTAAAAGTGAAAAAATTCAAAGTTGACTCAATAGGAAAGGTTTGGAGCAGACAGTGAAGTAATGCAATGATAAGTGAACATGAAATTAAAAAAAAAAAGAAAAAAACAAATTCTAAGTAGCAGAGAAGGCAGAAAATCGAGGAATAGAGATCATTAGGGTAACGCCAGACGAGAGGCAAGCAAGCCAAGGATTCTAGAGTGCTAGGAAGAGGAGCATTCCTGGAATGGCTGGCCACAGCTTCAGACAGGGTAGAGCACACTAATGAGAGTGCCACTGCTATGCGCTCCAGAAATTCTCTGTCCTTCTCCCCTCAGGACTTCACTTGCACTGTATTGTAATTACTTATTTAGGATCTTTTCTCCAATTAACTACAGTCTGCATGAGACAGGAATTTGGACTCTCTTGTTAATTATTGTAGTCCCAACACACAGCACAGTACCTGGAAGAGAATACATGAGCAGCAAATAGTTTTCCCACCTCATTTTTCCCCTTGAACTCAGAAGCAGACTTCTAATAGAGAATTATAAGACAATGATCCTTTATAAGCCTCTAACATCTTTATAATGAGAAATTTGATTATTGAGAAAGCTTCACTTAGAATTTGCCTGTCAGAAATATCTTAGTCTAGTGATTCTCATATAATCATCCAAGGATCTTCTTTAAATATCAACTGTGATTCAGTTCTAGGTACCAAGTAATGCTGATCATTTATATACAATACTTGGAATATCAAGAACTTAGTCAATAGATTCCCCACTTTGTCAGGTATAATCAAATACTTGCAAGACCTGAACCAACCACCTTTTAAACCTTCTGTCTTTTATGCTATTCTGGTTCTTGAGGCTACTCTCTTGCTGGCTTTTGACCTCAATGATCTTATTCTAACATTTCTTATATATTCTAAGTCTGGCCTGCCTATCTGACTTCAATGGCACCTTTATTCTAAATATTCAGATTAATCACATGAATCTTGAACCATAATTATGCTTTGACTACCTGTTTCCAAGTTACCTTACCCTTGCATGTTGCATGCATTTTCTATGCGTGCTGCTACTTGTATGCCTGGTACTGAGCACTATGCAGTAAATATTCTTGAAATGAATGAAGAAAGCTTGACAATTCGACACGATATGAATAATTCAACAAAATGCATCATACTGGAGTGTGGCAGCAACAGGATGAAGTTAGAACAAGAGAGAAAGATTCCAACATCTGACAGATCTGGACAATGGAAAGAGAAGTCTGAAATAAGTTGAGGGAATGAAGCCAGAAGATCACAGAAGGAATAAGGGAGGAAATAAACAGAAATTGCAGGTGTCAAGAGGTCAATAAACTAAAATCGAAAACCAGATATTTTGAGTCAGAGCAAATAAAGTCTAAAGCCATGCAGTCTATGGTGGTCCAAATAACTTGGATCTGGCACATTTGACCCTGTGATATAAAACATGTGGGTCTTAACCTCACTAATAGATTTCTAGTCTTCAGTTGCACTTATTCCTATAATCACAGTAGATGAAAATTATTACCAGCTTTAGTTCTAATATTTTGAGTCAGTGATAAGAGACCATTTATAGGACAATTATTTGTTAAACATGCACCATATGCCAGGCCCTAGGAGTATTTAGAAAAAAAAAGGAAAGCATGTTTTTTGCCTTAAAGGAATAACACAGTCTAAGAAACAACTCAGAAATGTATACAAAGCCTTGTGTTTTTCCAGAGATATACCCATGGAGCTAAGAGAGATGAAAGGAAGCTTTTCCTCCTCCTGGAGGGATCAGAGAATGCTTCACAGAGCAGTTGTCACTATCATAAATCTTGAAAGAATAACCATCCGATAGAGAAAAATTCTTTCAAACATAGAGACAGGAATGACCCAAAATGTATTGGTGCGAGGGAGCATGATGCAGTTGGCAGACTGTAGGTAATTTAGCAATGCTGAAACAGAGGTCGTCAAGAAATGCAATTAAGAAGGTAAGGGAAGAAGAGATGCTTAAAGTCCTTGACAAGGTAAGACATTTGGATTCTTGTTCTGTAAAAGGACTTTCATTCTAACAAAGTAGTTAACTGAGGATTTTGCTTCTCCAAGTGTCACCCCAATGTTGATTACTTCCTATTGTGTGATAAACATCTTTAGGACTGTGGTCTGACTTCTGTTGGGAGAATAGATGAGAAGGGCATAGTGCAAAAGCTGAAGTCCTTCTCCCTGTCACTACTGCTTTCATAATTGTAGAAACAGTGGTGAATTTGGAAAAGATGTTACTAAAAGGAGAGGTTAAAGGAACTAGAAATTTGTCCTCAAGGGAAGAGATAATTTAAGCAAAAATAATCCTTGTTTAGCAGCTTAATGGTGCAAACCTGAAGATAGTAAGTTTCTGCAGAATTCCATAAAATGAAGCCGAGATTAAAGTTTGGAAAGTGTAAGAAAGATAATATGGGTTTATAATAATATTTTTATTATTAATTAGAGCTCATTAGCAATTAATAAGATAGGTTGTGAAGTAGTGAGTTTCCTATCACAGGAGTACTGAAATAAGCCTGCAGTATGTTTACATGACCTGGGTGACTGGGAAGTATACTAAACAACCAATAATTGCTCCTTAAACTTAAATTGTAGTTTTCTGTTTGTGCCGAGCACATATTATGTGCTCAATAAATACTGAGTGATTGATTGCTAATTGCTTTAGATAACATTAATCCTGACCTAATCTTTTAACTGTCCCAGGACTGAGGAATTCTGGGGAATACATTTGTAGACTAGATTACATTGCTTAAGATCTATTGAGACTTTAGCAGCTGAAATTACAAAGTGAAAAGTATAAAAAGGAAAAATTCCTAGATTATAGATCAATTAGTATGGCCCTCTGAAAGACCTATTTTTTGATGTTAAAAGCATTATGACCCTCATTCCACAGTCTCAATTATATTCAAGGATTTCGTATTAGTTTTCTATTGCTAGTGTAACAAATTACTACAAATTTGGTGACTTAAAACAACACTAATGTATTATCTTAACATTTCTGGAGCTTAGAAGTCAGAAATCAGTTTTGCTGGACCAAAAGCAAGGTGCCAGCAGGGCTGAGCTCTCTCCAGAAGTTCAGGGGAGAAGCCACCTTCTTGCTTTCTCCAGCTTTTAGAGCTATATTCCTTCTCTGATGGCCCCTCGTCCCATCTTCAAAGGCAGCAGAGTAGCATCTTCAACCTTCTCCCCATTTCAGTCCGTATATTGCTTTCTGCCTTTTGTAAAGGTCAAATCTTCCTTCACCTTTCTCTTACAAGGACTCTAGTGATTATATGTGGGGCCCACTGGATAATCCAGGATGATCTTTCCATCTCAAGGTTCTTAATGTAATCACATCTGCACATAAAGTATAGCCATATAAAGTAACACTCATTGGTTCTAAGACTTAGAATCTGGACATCTTAGGAGGTCATTCTTTGTTAGAATTCAGTCTAACAAAGCTGTTAAACCTAGTTTCGCCCAGTTTGGATATATAAAATGGTAATTTTCTTCAATACGACCTTTTTTTACTTCTGTCTTACTCTCTTTATTTTAATTCTTTTTATCGTTTTTCAACTCAAATGTGACAAGCTACTTTTAGTTATACTATCGTTTTTTTTTAAAATTAGTTTCTTCTAAATTTTAATTTAGTAAAGAGACTCAATTGAGAAGCCACAAATGTGCTATTATCTAATAATACAAAACACTCATCTTTTGCCAATGAAAGATTATTCGAAAAATTTGTATTTGTATTTTAATGATATCAAGTCTGAGAACTGGATTTTTAATGCCTAGGTCTTAACATTTTACAGAATTGCTTAATTCTGACTGCTATAGTTGCAACTAGAATTGCCACTACATGATCTATTTGCCAATTTAATCCAGAGAAATCCCCTAGGCAACACTGCAGTGACTAATTATGCCAGGCAAGAAGGATGTGTAGCCAAGATGCATGTTTTGCCTTGTGTTGCATTTTTAAGTTTCCATAATCAGTGATTGACAGATTGACTGATGCCAGTCACACTGCTGAGACAGTTTTAGCTTTATCTGGCCATCTCTCCATTCTTCCCTCATCAGCCATTTGCAATCTAAAATTACTAAACACATTTCTTTCTGTACTTCTGAGTTGTGCAGGAAGTGTTCCTCAAGTCTGGCCATATAGCAGAATTACCTGAGGAACATTTTTATGAATAGACTTCTAACCTCACCACTGAAGTAGAATCATTAGAAGTAGGTTTGGGCATTTTTATCTTTAAAAATGATATCTGTATTACTCTGAATTAGAAGGTCCACTAAGTGGCATTTGGGTTAGGTCTGATGTGAAAAACAGCCCTTTGTTAGACTTGCAAACATTCTGTAAATACTCTCTACATTATTCTAGAAGTTACAGGATTTTTTGAAAGCATCTTATTGAGTCTCTGACTCATTTTAATACTTTTTAAAATAATTTTCCAGTGCATTGTCAACAATTTCATGTGTGCCAAGTTTGAAAGTCTAGTCCATTGTTATTCTCTAAGTCCTGAGAATTCCTCAAAAGACTGACCATTTTCATAATGTCCCATAAAACTTTCCTTTCTATATCTTCTAACTTGAGTCCCTTTACTTGTAAATGCTTGTGTCAACCTCTCTTGATCCTGTGTAAAATTTTTCTTAGATCTCTACATCCCATATTAATAGCCTGCATTTTAACTGTAGTTCCAATTATTCTTGAATTATATTTAGTTTTATCATTTGATTTTTTTTGTAGGAGAAAAATAGTGAATGTGAAAAGACATAGGCAGAGATACAAAGTTTTATATTCTTACAAAATTACGTTTTATTCTTGAACATGACTAAATCTTAGAGTAGTTTATTTGTTTATAGTATATATATGTAAATATATATAGTATATATTTGTTTATAGCATATAGTATATAAGCTACACCGTTTCCCTATGTATTAAATGATCATATATCCTTTTAGCTCCTACTTATTCAAACTGAATTTCTGCATTGTAATAGTATTGCTTCTTCTTGTAATCTTGTTTCACAACTCAATCTGCACACTTAAACATTTGAATTCCTGTAATCAGCCTATCTGTTGTCATAGTAAAATTTCTTAGTATCAAAAATAGAAGCTGAAGTCTAATCTTGGTAGACCTTAGATGCAGGATAATCACCTTTATGACATGCCCAAATGTCACTGCACATCTTGACAGCCATCTCAGAGGGTCAGAGCATCTACTTTCTGTACTGCTCTAATCCGAAGGTTACTTCTATCTAATTGATTCATAACATTTTTTTGAAGAGAAGATACAGCATTTATTTAGATACTACCCTTCTTTATATAGCATTTTCTTAAAATAAATTTTTGAAGGTTTTGTATTCATCTCAATTTTTTAAAATAAAGTTAAAGCCAAAAAATGATTGACTTGGAATGCTCGGTTTGACTGGACTCTGCTTAGTTCCAAGGGATGATGAGGGCCATAGCAATTGTAAATTATTAGCAAAGCTAGAGGATGGGTGAAAACTATGGCTCAGAAACAAACAGAAACGAGAAAAGATAAAAGAGCAGAGTTCACCTGCACGTTCTGATGGTCAACACCCAAAACAATACTTCTTAGTTTTATAGCCTTTTTCATTAGCTACTATTGTTAGTCAGTACAGTGTTCCAATTGTACCTAACACTAAAAGTATATGTCAAAATATCCGTCCACCTCAGCATAGATACACAAATCACCATAGCAATTTCGTTCTGTGACTCTATTGGATCATACCTTAATTTCCATGATTTTAAAAATATTGAGGAAAGTAGAAAATATTATCTTTCTGTCTAATGGATATTTCAATCTGATAATACTAAAAGAAATATAGAACATGATATCACACAGGTTACCAAAGCCCCCAGAGACTCCAAATGTACATTAATTAAACAACAACACTGACTGTGGCGTTGCCAATACAGAGCACTTTAGTAAGTGCCGAGAAGAGCTACGGGGAAATAAATCACAGCATCCATACTTGCCCTCTGCGAGCCAAGAGTCTAGACAGAGGCTGAATTAAGTTCATCCCTATCGCTTACACTAAAATCCACACATTCAGAATCATCCTCGTTAAAACCACTATATACTTGCTTGACCATGTGTGAAATTTTAGAACTGAAATGAAAATATAAAATCTTTGTTTGAGAACCAGAGTAAAGTGTTTTCCGAAGCCATAAATCTAGCTCATAAAAGAAATAGGCCTTAGAAGCAGACATGTCTTCACGGGGCCGGGGGGTGGGGGGCGGGAGATATAGCATGCTATTTAAGAATGCAGACTTTCAATTTGATAAACATGGGTTAAAATTCTAGTTCTACTACTTAATAATTTGCTTAATTCTATAAAACTTACATTTTTCACCTGTCCAATAGTTAATAATATAACTACCTGATTTTTTCTAAAAATGTAAGATTTAAGGGAGATGATGCATGTAGTGTAGATGCCTTAGCTAAGTGCTTGGCCCATCATTATTGTTAAATAGATGTTACTATCATAATGGCCTAGTGGTAACTCTCTGACTTCCAGGTCAAAGCCTTTTTTACTTCACCATGAATGCTTGAACTTTTTTACTTCACCGTTTATATGCTTGAACTTTCCCTGGAAGCACCAATTGATAAATACAGAAAGGAACTGAAACTCTCCTGCTAGCCTCCACCGCAGTTTACATACTAAATTGACTTTATAACTTGATTCCTTCAAATGTTGTATATCAGGGTCTACCCAAATATTACAGTCAATTCAGCCAGTAATTCTGCTTCTGAAGTATTAAGTAGGGAAAATTTCAGTTAAATATAAATTAAAGAACTATATGAGTAAATATTTTCAATATTGACCCAGATAACTTTTTTCCTTTGCTTAGTATTTTATGATTTGAATATGTTTAGATACTTTTATCTGTGGACTTCTGTAACCACTAATTACATATCTCAGCAAGATCATTGACTTTCTTACCTGAAACTGAATATCAACGGCTAAAAAAGGAGTTCTAGCAAATGAGTTCTGTTTGATTTTCCTGACTGTTAACTTTAGACTGTGGGGAATCTGAACTAGTTCCTCTGATCCACAGGAATGGTTTTTGGTGTAAAAGTCAAAAGTTAGAGTGGATTAAATCAAAAGAGAGAAGACAGCAAGAAGAGATGTTTTGCACAAAATAATATAAATTTTCTGTAGCTGCTGTGTTCCATAACTCTGCAAGAGTAATCTACCTTTAATCTTCGCTCGCCCACCCCTTTTTATGGATATTGCTATAAGCTTGGAGAAAGAATTTTCAAAGATAAAATATGAATATAACCTTTCGTTTATTATAGATTAGGTGAAATTTGAGAGCTATTGAAGCATTACTTAAAGATAAGGCAATAAAATTAATGATTTTGAGAATTGTATGTAAATATCTAATGCTAACTGTAATTAGAAAAATTACTTTTCCAGAACTAGAAATAAAGATTTGTAATAATCTGCAACTAACCAGTACATACATACATATGCTAATAAATAAATCTTTCCTCAATTATTTAGATGTTTGCAAATGAAATTATTTTCTTTGACGGTTCTTAAATAATTGCTTCATTCCACTCCACAACTTTACTTGAAAAATATAGAAGAACTTTGTTGAAAAAAAGTTATATAAGTAAATATATTAATAATGATCCTAAAAGATTGACTCAAGAATTGTGTTTTTGTTCTAGTCATCAGTAAAAATAATAAAATGCATAGGGCTTTCTATCATTTACCAGTAGATGCTTTGAAAAATTATTATATCATTGCTAATAATAAACTTGAGTTTGCCCATATGCACTTTTATTTTTACCCTCAATAAAAGAGAAAAAAAATACTACTTCCATCTCTTCCTCTGCCAAGCTGTCCAGTTGATGTGAAAATAATTTTCTTCTTTAGCCTCCAAAATGAATAGTCCTTTATATTAAATAATGCAACCTATAATATCAAGTAAAAAGTATTATGAATATGTCAAGTCTTGCAAGCAAAGATATTGTGGCATAATATAGTCCTAGTCATACGGCACATAAAGTTGATGTATATTTCTCCCTCACATTTTGAGGGAGAAACATATCAAGACATGCGTATATTATATATTCCACACCTAAAAATTATAACTATGTGATTGTTTCATTAACTTTTTATTCTTATAGAAGAGCAAAATTGATAATAAATTTATTCAGCCAACTAACTGAAAGACAACTTTAAGCAATTTCAGTAAGGACTTTATTTCTACAGCTTTTTTTTTTTCTTTTTTTGGTCTCCCAAAAATTCCAATAAAAAGATGATCTGTCCCAATATAAAACCTCAGATTCTGGTTCAAACATTGAATGAATTTCAAACATTGAGTGAATTTCTCTTTACAGTTGGATGGTTATCTGTCTAGAGATACCAATTTCTTCTAACTTTAAGGCTGCGTTTAAGGCAGCAGGTTACTGAAATGTCCTAAAGCTAGAAATGTGTGGGCTTCTGTTTTTAAACACTTTATAGTGTTAACCTGAGTATTATAACCATTTTCAGTCTGATTTTATGCCCATTAGAAGCCACTGACATAGAAGCAATTTGTGTCCTCTTGGTTTACAGGTTTTATTATTGGCCTTGTCCAAAGATACAGAGTGAAATCATTCTGTCAGTTATCAGCAAGTCAGTAATAATTCAGTTCAGGTGAGGTTTTCATGAACATGTCACAGTTATTTTTATAAAGAATAGCACATTTCCTGATGGCATTCCTACTTTCAAACAAAATCTTATGTCCTTTGTGTATTTTCCAACTAAGAAATACAAACTCAATGTGCTCAAGCTATTCCATATCAAAAGGTCGTCTTGATATAGATAATATTTTTAACAACAACAAAAAAGCATTTCCATGTCTGTCCAAACATACAAACAGTACAGATTTTAAAACAAGAAATGCCACTTTCCAGCCCTTCCTTCTATAACTATATTCCCGTCTCAGAGGCAAGTGCTTGCAAGTATTCATATTTTCTTTTTTCCTGGTTACTTTACAAATACTAATTATTGTGCTTTTTTATTCTTTTAAATCTCAATTGACTCCTGTTATGAAATATAAGGATTTAGTTCATATAGCTTCATTTAATTCCTTATTCCTCACCTCAATTCCTGAGCAGTATAATATTTTTAGTACAACTATTGGTAACATTGGTAAACTGGAATAATAAACTTGAAATTTGATTTATGTTGTTAAAAACTTTAAACACTATATTTTTATGTAAGATAATAGTATCTGTTCTTTACTATCATTGCTGCTTCTCACTTTGACCTCTCATTTGTCAATTGTACATTTTTATGTTGTCAAGAATGAATACATAGTTTTTCGTAAACATGACCATTCATACTTTCTTTTAGTTGATTGATTCTAAAAGTCAAAAACCAATAAACGAGTAGTACATAAATATCGATCACTGTAAAACTAAATAGCACTGGGATTATATTTCCTTTTCTCTGAGTCCAATGTCATAAACCCAATGACAATTAAAAGAAAAGTTTCCTTGGCTTAAAAGCAAATAGATCATTTTTTTTTTATATTCTACTAGTTGCTCAAAATCATTTCATGTTTGTGACAAGAAAAAAAATTCTGCTATGCTCTAAATTAAATTAGAGAGGGCTGGAGAATGAGAGAAAGAGACAGAGCAGTTAGCCTGTTAAGACTGCTCGCATTCCTAAAACTATATAGGAGCTTTGAATCAACACCCAGGCATTTACCAGCCCTCCACTAGGTGGGCCATCCTATTCTGCATATGCATAAACCTTCAGGACTGTTGCCTGTAACCAACCAAAAGTAGTAAATATTTCTGCCTTACAGACTGTGCCCTTATTAGAGAACTGCCTCTCTCACGCCTCACCCCACCACTACCACATCCTGACCCCTACCCCTGCTTCACCTTATCCTGCCCCCCTTACCTGTAGCTAATGTCAATTTTTTTCAAAACAACTTATATCTTTTTTTCTCCTACTTGATGTATAAAAAACACCTTTCAACTCCATGATGGAAGATGTGTTGCCTTTTCTACCTGCCGCTGCTGCTAGTGGTTCAGACTTTATGCCCCAGGACCTGGTCCTTTATGGCCCAATAAACATTTTCTTTTAAAAAGCCTTTCAGCCATGGAAGTTAAGTTTTTTGTTTCACATTTTTTTTTTAATTTATGTAATTACTTCATGTACATATTTTCATGACTTTCTAAATGTCTTTCTTCTTATTGACAAAAAAAACCAATGAATCTTGATCATATTTTAAAAGTTGTCCTCTTAATCATTCATTTGCTACAAAACTCTTTTTTCTTCTCATTTCTTGATTAAATAGTGACTAATTTGCTCCCTTGTCAACTGTACAGTTATCCTTCGAGCTCCCTTTACTCCACTTCTGGATTAGGGACAAAGCATCCTGTAGTTGAGGTAGCAAACTCACTGCAAACTGAATCGATCATCATAGTTTATTCATTTGTCTATTCATCCAGTATATATTAATGCTGGCCATCATTATATGTCAGGCACTATTCAAAGTGTTAAAGTTAAAGCAGTGAATAAAACAGGCAGAATATTTTTATTCAGGTGACTCGAGGTTAACATACTTTAACTATCAGAATATTTAAAATAGAATACAGCAAAACTGGAAAGGGATTATCTGACATTGTTTCATCTACATAAAATGCGTATTTGGCTGGGAAGAGTGAACTATTAGGGAAGGTTTTATCTATATATTTACATCTCTATACCTATGTCTAAAATGATATTATTACATAATGTATATAAATTATACAAGACTGCTCATGAAATACAGCAATTAATGATGGGCTTCTTCTCTGTCATATTAGATGGGGTCACTTTTTTTTTTTTTAACACTCATGCAGGAGACCAGGACTTCCTAAACATGCAAGCTTAGATTAACTATAAGTTTTTCTCCTTACGGCAAGCTTTGATAAACTAATCCAAGCTCTCTGATCCTCCTTAAGAAATGTATTAATTCTCAGACTAGCTTACTGTTCTACATTTAAGAGACAGTAAATATAGCAAGTGAATAAAGGAGATCTTGACTTTGAAGTCAGCTAGCCTTGAGCACATATTCTCAATCTTGTACTTGCTAGTTAAGTAAACTTAGACAACTTCTGTAACTTTTCTAAGCTTTGATTCATTTACAAAATTACTTTTAAAAATTATTTAATTCTTGTAGGAAAACTGAATAATATAATGAAAGCAAAAGTAGGCATATTCTAAATGCTTAATAAATGCTATCTATTCATGTTTTTCTTTTGTTATTAACATCTCTTCCACCTAATTTTTCCACAGGATATGATGGTTTCAACCCACTCATATTTCCATCTATAAATTGAAACTATTTTTGATACCTTAAAAATTGTATTCTTTAGTTTATTATGAGGAAAGTACATAATTTTTTAGTTTATTATAAGGAAAGTATGTAATTTCAAAACCTCATTATTCTGAATTCTTCCACACATCAAGAGATTTCCCATTCTAGTTTGAATGTTCATCAACTGGATTTACCTGGCTTGTCTCTTCTTTAACTAGAGGAAAATATCCACATTTCCTAATTTGCAAATGACTAAGTTGATTATCCCTGGGAAGATTTCATAGAAACAATGCATTCAGTGGTCAACATGTTTTGAAGTCAGCTAAAGAAGCTCTTCTTAACTCCATGTTGTGATTGAAATTTTTAGAGGCCATTTCAGATAAGGACCTTTTACTTTCTTCTTTTTTGGCAGATGTAGAAGAACAAAAACCCCATGTCAGCCACCATACGATAGTAAGAAGTTGCCAAGGGGAAGAGAGGGTGTATTAGTGAGAACAGACTAGGTTATGCTGTGATAATGTACAAACCCCCAAATCCTTTTGACATGCAATAGCGAAGGCTACTACATATGATAAGTCTATTGTAGGTTCACAGTGGTCCTACTTTATGTAATATTTACTCTGGAACCCAGACTTCTAAACATTAATGGTAATGATAGCATAAAGAAATGAGGAGAAGGACCATACACTGGCTCTTAAAACTTCTGTCCAGAGTCAACACGTGCCATTTCCATTCATATTGTATTGGCCAAAGAAAAGCACATAGTCAAGCCTAATATTAATGTGGAAGTAAATACTTGTGCATAATAATGCTATCATCCACACTGAACATAATAAGAATGATATCATAGATGATATCTCTCTTCATTATATATTATTCACAATAGCTAATACATGGAAGCAACCAAGTGTCCATTGACAGATGAATGGATAAGCAAAATTTGGTATATACATATAAAGAAATAAATGGAGTATTAAGCCTTAGAAAGAAGGAAATTCAAACATATGCTACAACATGGTTGAATCTTGAGGACATTGTGCTAAGAGAAATAAGCCAGTCACAAAAAGAGAAATACTGTATGATTCCACTTACATGAAGTACTTAGAGTAGTCAAAATCATAGAGGCGGAAAGTGGAATGGTGATTGCCAGGGTCTTGAAGCAGGGTGAATGGGGAGTTATTGTTTATGGATACGGAGTTTCAATTTTGGAAGATGAAAACAGTTCTGCAGATGAATGGTGGTGATTAATGCACACCAATATGACTATATATTTCATGCCACTGAACTGTACACTTAAAATGGTTAAGATGGTAAATTTTATGTGATATATATTTTACTACAATAAAAAATTTTAAAAAGATCTTAAGATATGCAGAAATTTCTAATAATATGTGTTTTTGGAAAACAATGAATGCCTATTGGTGGAAGTAAGTTTGCAATCATTGAAGATATTCAAGAAAAACTGCATAGAGCAAATATGCAAAGGGATAAAAAGCATCTTACGAGTGACTAGACAACCGAAGTACTGTTTTTACTCTTGAGAATCTTAAGTATGTGACTTTTCCAAAGCCTAATAGCTAGTAAGAGGCTAGTAAAGGGTAAAATGACTCTCTTCTCCAAGTGACTATGTATGCAAGAAAAGGAAAACGAAGCTCACTATGAATTAATGATCTAGCATTCAGATTCTATACTGTTGCAGGATTCTCAAACTGAGAAACAGGACACCGAAGCTATAAGCAGGAAGCAGCATTTATTGATGCCAGCACCAGCTCCACAGATTCTTATCCAAAGGCTCTGCCCCAATTGTAACATAACAGGCAGTTTTATACAGTCCTGTCATTCCTACACAGCTACAGAGATAAGGAAGAATATTAATTAGTTGGCAAGCTATGAAAAAACAGATGTTAGTTGGAGAGTCCTTGAGGTGGGGGAAGTAGCTGTGAGAAAACATGTTAGCTGGAGAGTCCTTGAGATTGGAGAGAGGGCAGCCAGGAGTGAACTCGTTGGAGCAAGAAATGGCCAGGAAGGCTTAGGCTGCCACAATATTGCCATGAATTTCAAATGCTGGATAAGGTTCTATTATATATAATTTCATAATTAGTATGCCTGTTTATTCAGTGAGTATAATGTTATATCACATCAAATTATTCAGATAAACTGAAGATTGCTGCACTGATGCAGTTCTGAATAAGAAATAGGTATGTAGGCAATAGTATTTTTACATGTCCCCTAGATGGAGAGAAATCCTTTGGATTGAGAAATAAATAAATAAATGTGTCAATAGAAAACAGAAAGTAAATACTTACTAAGCCGTTACTTGAAAGAAATGTTCTCTTTGAACAGGTAGCTGCACCAAAGTCTTAAATCATAAGTACACATTATTTTTAGAACAATGTTATAAAGAAACAATGTATTGATGATTCTCTTTCTTTACTCCTTTCTCTCATGAGTTTTATAGTTTCACTGACACTGGTTCCACTGTGTTGTAATTCTAACATTATTATTTGGTATAGCGACCTAAATTTTAATTGCTCATGAAATGAAAATGTAATACTAAAAAAAAATCATAATTTTTATCATTAATTTCAATTATTTTTTTACTTTTAATAATCATAATATTTTAATGTAATTAATCCACATTTAATATAACTGAGTTGGCACAATATTCAGAGAGTGATACGAACTTGCTTTTTGTAAATTCATTCATATGTTCCTTTTTGTTTGTTTCAGGAGTCAGATGCCAAAAATTTTGTTTAATAATTAAGAAAAACCCATAAATTCTCAAGCATACCTTTTTGAACATGAAGTCAGCATTTTGGAAACTTAATATTCGAGAGGTGCTATTAGGTCATATCAGAGTATAACTCATTATACAATTAGCACCAGAGTTTTAGCAAAAACAAAATCTTTTTAAAATTGATTTTTAGCCAATGCCCCCATAAATCACTGACTACTAAGACAATTTTAAATAAGCCTAAACTTTTGAAAGGGTTTTGGATTTTGTCTTTTAGATGTCAAAATCACAAAAGATATCAGAAGTCTATGCCAGATATTCCCAGAAATTATCCTCCAATGACACGAATTCTAACGTAATTGGGATTAGTTTGGATATGGCCCTATATCCAAGCCCCATTGCAAAAATATAACTCATCAGGAGCCACAAGTACTTAATGTTAGCATTCTGCTATATTACTTTTGATTCCAGACACCAGTTCTGACTCCCAAAATGGTGCTTTTGTTTAATAACTGCTGAGGGACAGAGCCAGTGAGACACCTCTAGTTTCAAAAACAGAAGTTTAACAAAATTACTTCTGTTACTGAAATTGATACTGCTTATGCAGAATCCACAAGTTATTATTTGATAAACCTTAAAATATGATTTCACCATGTTCGAGAGAACCAGGATAAAAAAATTCATTTAGTGAATGTTTTAGATTTTTAAAAAATGTTTCTATTTTATATTTTTAAATCTTCAGGAAAAAGGTCCAGTCAATTAAACAAATACACTCATTTGCATAATTGAAGAAATAGACATACCTAGATGACATTTTCCAAGTAAGCTGCAAAATAGGTGAAACTTCCTATAATAAACGTACTTCTTGACCAGCCTGATAAAACACAATAGTCTCAGATACATACAATGAATATTACTAAACTATCCTTTGTAAATTTTTACTGTCCTTTGAATATCTATATATTTTTATTTTGAAAAGTTATTTAAAAATCTACAAGAGAGTTTAGTTAAAATATTCTGTAAATATTACTGTATTTAAAATTTTTATTTCATATATTGTTTTATTTTAATATTAATTTTATTTAAACAAATTTTTAAGATCATGCAATTGAAAACAACTGTCCAGTCCCTGCCCTTGAGGTGAGCAGTAAAAGTGAAATAATTGGAGAAGCTAATCCAAGCTTAGAAGGTCACAGGTGGCTTCCAGGAAGAGTTCATGTCAAAAACAAGGGGAACTTCACCAAATGCAAAATTCTGGAAGCCAGAGAATTTGATACATAAACAAAGAACAAAAACCTGTAAGCAGTTCAGGACACTGGTGGAGAAAAAAAAAAAAAGGAGGAAGAGGAGGAATTAATGAAAGTTTGCCTTGATATTCTGCCTGTGTAGCTAAAATTTAACATGCAGAGTAAGATTAGAAAAGTTCCCAGAAAACTCATATACCAAGCCCCTGTAGGAAAGTCTCAACATAATGCAACAACGATAGATTGAGAAAACTAACTTCATTTTTTAGGAGTGAGGAAGAGGGGTGTGGTAGTGCATTGGAAACATGGCACAGCATAATGATGGTAATAATAATAGTTTATTCAACTTGCTATATGATGTGCACTGTTCTAAGAACTTGAAAATAATCATTTAAATCTCATTTTTAAAAAACCCTGTGAGATACATATTGTTATCATTCTCAGTTTCCAGATGAAGAAATGGAAGAGATTTTAAATAATCTGCTTATTATTTCATAGGCAAGCCAAAATTTGGAAGCTTGCATTTAAGCAGTCCTGTTTTTGCATTTGAACTCTACCATTCACCATCTAAGTGGTCCTGGGTAAGTATTTAACCTCTCTGAGCTTAACTTCTCTTATATTAAAAACAGGAAGGTAACAGAGTAATTGTGAAGATTAAATGAAAAAACATCATAAAGTTCATGACATATTATATAGCCCCAATAAAATACTAGTTTTCCTTCCTCTATAACTCCATGGCTCTTATCCCTTTATTCAATGCTCGTATACTAACCTAAGAAAATACTTAACCAAAGTCCTGCAAAGACACATTAGACTAATAGTCATTATCATTGAAATGAGGAATGAGCATAGGCTGGAGTGTGATTAGACTTAATAATATCCCTGTTTATTAGTGCCAAGCCCTTTAATTGGACCTGTTCCCTTTGGGGAAAAGCAAGAACTGTTAGGGAAATTTGTAAAAGTTACCACACAATAAGAATAAACTCTACCATCTCCCAAACCTGAAATTATCACCAGGTAGAATAGATGAGGCAGTTTGCAGGTACCAAGCATCTAGTTTATCCTAGTTTATTTAGGGTACCAGCCACGTCATACAACATGAACCACAGACATAAAACAGGTCTGAAACTCCTTAAAATGTCTCCATTATTCAGGCTCAGTAAAGTGTCTTTTATTATAACCTTAAAACCATCTTTGTAACTTTACTTATCTTTTCCTAAGACCCTGCCAGTATTCCCCCTAGATGTCCTACTCATTTGGGGTCACTCTGACTTTGTCCTTATTAACTGTTTATTTCCATTTATCCAGTGTTTTTCATTTCAACTTTAATAATTTATGGTAGTGTTCTATAAGCTTGATAAATCAGAGTACCTCAGAAATTTTAATAGCCTATAGTCTGTTTTCATCTTGAAGAAAAGTTGAAGAGAATTCTAATATGTACCCATGTTTTAAAACCATGAATTTATATAAAAAGCTTGGTATAAATGAAGGAAGATGGGAAAAAAAGAGTTTGTAAATTGGGAGAGAAACGTTGGTTTCCAAATCTTACACTGTTTGAAGGACTTCATTAAACGATCTCTTATTGTCTTATGATTATTACGTATAAAGCATTCTGGTGAACCTTTAACTTAAATATTCTCACCAAACCTTACAACATTATAAGGTAGACACTATTATAAATTCTATTTTACAGATGGGAAGAATGGCAACGATTAAGAAATGTTCCCAAGTTCATGCAACTAGTAAGTACTGGAATCATGGTAAATGCAGGTTTCTCTGACTCCAAGTACTGAACTTTCAAACATTACGTAAGATCATTATATTCGACAACATGGCAAGTGACAAAATAATAATAATAATAATTTTGAGTGAGAAAATTCTTATTTGAGTCTCAAATTTCACTTAAAGGCTGAATATTCATAGAGAACTCATTAACTCTAAATAAATTTCACAATCTTCACTTCTTGAGAGAATAAGGTATGAGATCCTGCATTTGCTAAGGTAATAATGGCTGTACTAACTGAAATCTCAGTGGCTTCACAACATAGACATTTATTTCTCACTCACTTAAAATCCAAAGTGATATTTCTGCTCAGCAGGCAGTTTGAGTTCAAGTTCTCTACCCTGTGGCCACACCAACACCTGCCTCTCAAATTCACCCTAATTGTTTCCATTCCACCCAGACAAACAAACATAGAATCACAATGAGGCATTTCTGTGTACATCACTCACTGACTAGAACTCAGTCATATGGCCATTCCTAACTTCAACGGAGTCTTAAAAATGTAGTAGGGCTTTGTTCCCAAGGAGAAAAAGTAACAAGCCTGACACCAGCTAGTAGCCTCCTCTATAAAGAGTATGTGTAAAGACCCATTCTTTGGTTAATTAGTAGTAGTTATTTCTATTGTTACTTTAAGCCTTTAGTGCCCTTGGAATTACCCTACTTTTAAAGCAATATGCATGATTCAAGAATATTAACAGTTATGGAGCTAGCCAGTATTGAAACAAAAAGGCATTTCAATATTTAAAAAAAGTGAACTACCTTTAGTAGACAGCTCAGAGCATCTCTCTAAGGGAAAATTCTTTATTCAGCTACACGAAGTTTAAATAACCTTCGCCAGAGGGAATCTTGAGTAGGGGAGTGTGCCACATAAAAATGTTTGCCTCTTTCATTACATAATATCCCTTTGCATTCCAAGTACTCTAGCCGATTTAATTAAAGCTTGATAAGGGGAAGAGATTTAAAAGATAATTTAATTCAGCGTGCAATTATCATCGAACCAAAGACCATTTCTCAACAAATGAAAAAACTATGAATAACCTTTCATATACTAACTGAATAACTCCAATTGAATCAATATAAAAAACCTCAGTTGACATATATACCCATATGCCCACTATAGAGACAAAAACATTATTCAGACCATTTAATTAAATGAGCATTTTCTGACTTCCTGAGAAATTATCTATATCAAAATATGTCTATAGATATATATCAGTACAAATATTTGTGCACATCTATAAATTCTCAAAATATTTTGAGAATATCAGTGAAGCTCATTATCAACACCAAGAGAATCACAATTTAAAAGATGAATAACTAATATGCAGCTGAACTGAGGTGCCCTCAAAAGCTAGAATTAAATTTTACTTTAAAATCTAAACTAATAATATATGTATCCCAAAAACAGGATTAGCCATAAGTGAGAGTAAAACAAGATTCTGTGAGTAAGTCAGTAATGGAATAGTTTTGTAAAGTTCAGCACTTTAATCCTATGACATAAAGATTCACTGATTGCCATGCAGAAAATTGACTTATGCTCTTCATGGAGGAAGAGTTCAAAAGTAGAAAATTGGCAAATCATGAGAGTCAGAAGGAAGGGGGAGAGGTAAGGGGAGGGGAAGAGAAGAAAGAGGGGAAGGGAAGAGAGGAGGAGGAAGAAAACACCAGTTTGTCGATTGTCGATTGCCCATTTTACCATTGTTCAAGGGAGTTAGAGTTCTGGCTAATCCAATATGAGCAATGAGCAATCAGATTACACAGGTTAGGCTATTTTATCTGAGAGATACTTAAATCAGCTAATTGGTTCCTTCTTTTCTATTCAAACTTCCTAAGATTTTTAATTCCAATATGTTTTCCTTAACAAGAGAATATGCTGAAGAGGCTGAATTAAGCTTTCCAATTCACTTGATAGTTTATTTCTCTGTATAAATGAACAACAACATTTTTGTTTATACATATCTGTGATTTATGTCCTTCAGTCACTCTGAATTTGGTTAATGTGAGTCTGTCCACTGAGACAGCTTCCCTCTTAAAGTGCAAACCTGGAAGACTGTGATCCAGTCCCCTAACTGCAATGAATGAATCCACCAAGGCAAATGCCACTGCGTTCTTGGCAGCCAGTCCCTCTTCTCCATGTGATTTAATTTTGTGCTGGTGTTCTGCTTTCTTGAAAAACTCTTGGTTGCTAATTTTTGTTTTACTGAATTTTAATTTTAGTTTACTAAAAGGTTTTATAATCTTTGTTTAAGCTTTTTTTAACATTCAAATTTAATTCTAGATTATGGTGAGATTAATTTATGAGCTAGTTAGGTTCTAGATGGTTTCCCCTTCTCTTTCTTACCTCTTATTTGAGGACATGAATGTGTAAGGAGAAAAAGAAGAAGCAGACATGGAATGATTACCGAGTGAAATCTATATATTTTTTATCTTACTAAAAGTATTAGAGAAGTTTATTAATAACTTTATATATGTAAATAACATTTAGGAGTTATTAATTTTCAATTATAGTTTTGTGTTTGTTTCCAATGTCCTTTGTGATTATTTGATCATTAAAATTATTAATTTGCATATATTTTATAACATCATGGATCCTGGTTCCGGAAGTATCAGGAGGTCTTAAAAGAAAATAGATGGCCTCGTCTGAGCAGACTATTTAAGGTAAATCAGCTTTCTCATTTATTAGCGGTAAAACCTCTAATAGGTCATTTAAGATTTTTGTTCTCCAATTAGAATATTTGTTGGACTAAATATGGTATACAAGGTAAAAATATGCAAAAAGAATTAAGTTATTTTTTCCTACAAATAATAAATTTATTGTTGGAGACATTAGATTTTTATAATCTTTCTAAACTAAGTGAAATTGTCATGAGATTACAATTACATACATAAAACTTAATTATTAACTGCACGATATTGAGTCAACAGAAAATTTTTACATGTTTATGAAACATATTATTTCTATATGTATATTATTAATTAAATCAATTTGTCTTAAAGTTTAAATACCTCTTTAATTTGACCAAAATTGAATAAAAATAATTATAGGATAAATATGACATAAAATTTTTAATGTTATCATTGTTTATTCTCATTCTTATTTGCTTTTAATATTCTCATTGTTCCAGATGGCCTTAAGTTGATATTTATCAAGATTAAATCCTATGAAAGAAACTTATGCATGTCTTAGTTTAGAATGAGTTTAAATGCTAAAATAAATCTCATTAAATATAATGTTCTAAACGTAACTTAATATATGTTACTATATTAGAAAACTAATAATAATTATAATTTTATGGTATTCACAGAAGAAGAAAATACAATCTAAATAAATACCAAAATACAAACTCTATTTTCTTGAGTCCATACTCTACAGAAAATCATGAGAAAGAAATGATAATATGCTCTGTGTTCTCAAGGGATATGAAATCTGGTCAAATGTCCTTGAAGAAAATAGCATATAAAAATATGTAAATTGGAACACAAGATGCATATTAAATTACACAGGATCTGTAGTCCAAATCAAATTATAGCAGCTTTTGATGACAATTATGTAAAAAGCAACTGTGTAATTTTCCAGAGTAATATCAATATTGTTTTGGTCATATTTTCTATAGGTACTTGCTCTGATTTTTTTTAAAATGGAAAATTAAAATTCTAATGTTCTTCAAGAAAATAAGAAATTATTGTAATAAATTATAGCATTATTTATATAAAATTTAACCAATTTATCTATGATGCTTCTTAATTTTTATTTTTAATGGACAAATGTTCTGTATGGAGTTTCTTTGTCAAATATTTGGAAAATACAAATTACTATTATGATTCTATTTGTCAGTTTTTTTTCTTTTTAATTCTATAATCAGACATCTTATTTAATTTGGGGAGTATGCTTTGCTTTAGCAAATTGGATGGCAAATTGATTTTCTAAAAAGTTAAACCTGATTTATTCCTCATTAATTATTTTAATTATTGAAAGTATCAATAGTGCCATCCCAGAATACTTTCCTACAGAACAATCAAGTTTTATAGGCATTATGCTGTCCGCTCATTTTGGCAAAACTAATATAGCTACTTAGTCACCACATTTTGGATCTTATCTATTGTGTCAAGACACAAAAGAGGTCCATGGTGATCATTTTGAGATATTGCAATATTCTGATGCTTCCATTAACAAGTTCAATTGGGTTTATAATCACTCTTTCTCGTCTTGATGTTGAAGGTGCAGTTTGGTGATTTGTCTAATTGTCATACACAGCTTTATGTTCCTAGAGGATGGTGGGATATAGCACTTACTTCTCTTCAAGTGTGGTCACTATGTTCCAACCATACTGATCTTATCCCTATTGCTTTGAGTCATCAGCCTCATGCCAAGCATAATATTGTTGTGCTTGCTTTTTTTTGTCTAGGAAAATTTACCCAGGATTTTCCTATAGTGAATCTGTGTATTATTCAAGTTATACATATCCTGAGTAGCTTTCCCAGGTTACTCCATCTAAAACAAAAGAACTCACTTCCCCAACAATACCACTCCCCACCCACACACACACATACTCTCAACACTACCAATCACTACCACACAACCTATTTCTTTTTCTTTATTATTCTATGTCATTATTCTGTTTGGATGTTCACTTACTTGTCTTACATGAATCCCCTACTATACTATAAGATCCATGAAAGCAGAAACAGATGTTTTATCTTGTTCTTTGCTATATCTCCAACTTGCAGGACAGGATCTAATTCTACTGAGCATAAGCCCTCAAGGATCAGATAATAGAAAGAAACAGAAAGGGATGATGGAAGGAAGAGCAAAGGAGAAAAAGTGGAAGGTGAGAAAGAAGACAGAAAACAAGTAGGAGTCCAAGTTATAGGTCAGCCAGTTTTAGATATGTTAGAGAATCCATTTAACCTCTCAAATTCCATTATTACTCTATCATCTCTTGATGTATAAAAACCCATTTGAGATTTTAAATTCAAGGGCACTTCACTTGGGAAAGACTACCATGCTGTGCAAAGTCAGGATCAACATGTCAGTGCTTCTATTTTCTTTTATGTAGAGTTCCCATCATGATCATAATTTTATCTTTCTTCTCATTCTATTAAAAAAAGTCTTGAGTTTATACCACATCCAGTGTTTTTTTAGTCCTCTTTCTAATCTATTTCTTTCTTTTTCAAAAAACTTCTATTTCTTTTTTCTATGATGAATGACCCTTCATGAAATAAGATTCAATCCAACTAACTACATTCAATACTTTTTCTACAATTTGGAATAAAACAGTCCATTTCCTAAAATAAATTGTAATACGTTTAGTTATGTTTTAGCATTGTGGGAGCAGAGTTTCTTTACATAAATTTTACAGATATTTTTAATAATTTAAGCCCAAAATATTTTATAATATTTCCACCATTTTTACTCTATTTTTGACCAGATTATTCTACTCCTTAGTGGTTTTCTTTAAAATTGGTTATAATATCATAGATTTAATTCAGTGTCAGTGATATCTGTAATAGGGGGAAAAAGCAAATGACATATATACCTAGTAATAGTGCTAATAGTGTTAGTTTTAAATAAATTATAGTGTATCTCAAACTATTTTACAAGAATCAAATGTAATAACTGAAAAGAATATGTAAATATAAGAAATTATATTATGGTGAATATGTTATTTTATAGTAAGTGAAAATGTAAGACAAAAATTATATCCATATGATAA
This sequence comes from Pteropus alecto, assembly GCF_000325575.1. Taxonomy (NCBI): domain Eukaryota; kingdom Metazoa; phylum Chordata; class Mammalia; order Chiroptera; family Pteropodidae; genus Pteropus; species Pteropus alecto. The sequence goes on along the minus strand of NW_006438113.1, from coordinate 23,629,601 downwards.
TAAAAATTATGTCAAATTAAATGTAAATTAATGAGTAAGAACTAGATTTTTTAAAAGGAAGAGTTACGGCACTGAAGTAAAGGAAATAGGGAATTCTTGCTTTCTTTAATTTTAACTTTTCCATCATTTATAGTTACTAATGTAATAGGAGGAGGAGGATAAAGAAGATAATATTATATTACCACAAGGAAATCAAAGGCACATTAAAATAATACTTATTATATGTTTCCTTTTTCATTCATTAAACAAGTCAATGAACATCCACTATCCTAGTTATTTTGGAGGCACTTTATGAGGTGTGAACACAATCCTTGACCTTCAAGAATCTATAGTCTTGTGGAAAGTAGGAGTAAAAAACATTATGAGGCAGCATATGGCAGGTATTATATGTGAAATGCAAAACAGAAATAGTTTTGCAAGCAAAGGCGACTGACAGAATGCTTGAGTTTGATGAAACGTGCTCCCCCTCGCCCCCTTGAGGGGAGAGCCTTCAAATTGGTACTTTAGCAATGAAAATAAAATTATCATGTAATGTTGAGAACTTTCCAATTTAGTGAGGTCAATTTTACCCCAAATTCAAGAGCTTTTATTATTTGCCAAGCAAATAATTTTGATTAGATTTGGAAGCCTTATTTCTATCAAAAGAGCACATTTGTAGTGTATATATAAAACTTTTCCTGGCAAGGATATATACAGAAGTTGGATGCTCTGGTAAGTTGGACCAACTTTTCTTTTTCTTTTCTTTTACTTTCTTTCTTTCTTTTTTTTTTTTTTTAATGCCTACAGCACCTGATATTCTGTACCAGCTTTTCTTAAAGGGCATTCTGTGGAATGTGATCCTATATGATACCCCTCTAAACAATTTTGGGAAGCACTATGTGGGAGCGCAAAAAAAAGATTTTCTTCCCACCTTCTAAGTTCTTCTAGCCGGGCTAATAAATTAACAGAGACAGATTAATAGGAGAAAATATCCAACATTTATTTTTATGGATGCACATTCAGGGTGCCATAAGAATGAGACACAAAGAGGCACTGGGTAATTGAGGCTTATATGCCATTACAGAGCTAAGAAGGGTGGGAGGTGGGTTATGATTTGGGACTTCAAAGGGCAGGAAGTCAAGTCACATGGAGATGGAAAAGCAAATGTTTGGTAAATAAGAGTTTAGTGGGCCATCTTTAACGGGACACAGAGAGGATTTTGAACAAATGGACCTTACTAGGTTCCTCTCTATCACACACTAATTTGTATTGAAGTACAGTTATATCTATGATATCTCCCTTCCTGGAGCAGATTCTCTATCTAATTTTCTTTAAGCAGTTAGGGAGAAAGTTTAAGGTTCTTTCTGAGTCTTTTGTTTCTTAAAAACCAGCTTAAAATTAATATTCCAGAAAGCATATTTTAGGGCGGCAAACTCTGCTCTTCTACTGCATATAAACATCACTCTCCTGCTAGAGATCCACCATGTCTATGTCAAATTAGGGGTCCTGAGAGCTGTATAATAATATCAGTATTTCCAATTTTATTTCACTACAAAATCCTTTATGTTATTAGGTATAATGTGTTAATATTCCAAGTCCCACATTTGAGTAGCAATGTAACGCAATAGTTAAAACAAGGGTTCAAGGTAGAGACTACTTGGACTGTGACTCCACCTTGCCCTCTGTTATGACCTTAGAAAAGGATAATAGCATGGTAAATAGGTTTCATTTGGGGAGCAGATAAATAAGATTATACACACACACACACATACACACACACACACATATATATATATATATATATATACACATACACATATATACACACATATATATGTACATCTATATACACATATGTATGTATATAAAAAGTACTTGGATGAATGCCTGACACTTGGTAAGTGATATAAAAGTGTTATCATTATTAGAGTAGCTTTCTCTGGATGTATAATGGTAATATTCTGAGAATAGCAAATGTGAAGTAGAATTGCATTCGCTAGTATAAAAATTCAAGCAGCTGCTTCGCTGGTGAGTCTTGCACCTGAACAAAATTTTGAGCTTTCTCTTACAGCCATTGGTTTCCAACAGAGGACCTCGGGAAGAAAAGACACCTGACTGGGTATGTTATGTTATCTGAGATGTCATTAGTATTGTCCACCTGACATGTCTGCGGGACTACAGGCTACATTATGTGGCAGTCTGATCTGATTCATAAATAGGGCTTAAACGTGACTTTCTGCCATTTCCTCTCTTGGACATACCTCTGGCAGTTTAGTGGCTTTAGGACTCAGAACTTCCCATTTCTCTATTTGTTGCTCCTCTGAAAGACTGCATAAGACTTTAATGCAGTATTTCTATACAGGGACCTCTCATTTTCTGTACAGTGTTACATCCCTAATTCAGGATTTGATAGGATATGCATGTGTCTGATCCTTATCATTTATTCTTCCCTCAATCACTGGCTTGTCACCATGCCCCCAATGGTGAGAGTAGTTCACCATGTTAGAGATTCTGCCATACAAGAGGCGTAATCTTGGAGCATGAGTATATAGGAAAAGATGCCCAAAGGTATCTGATACAGTTCATAATGTAATCTTAGAGAATCTCTTTTCTATAGAATGAGTTTAGCAAATATTATGTGATTGTTATGTTTTAGGCCTTTGGGAAATTTTTTTATTGTATTTAGCACTTTGAATTTTTATCTGTTCAGTTAACATGACCTGATATAGTAGAGTTTTCGTCTTGTTAGAAATCATGAAGAGACAGATTGGGATATAGTCTTCAAAACTCATAGGTTTGGACTAAATATTATTCTCACTTTTATGCCCACAAATCTTTGTAATATCTCCCTAGACCTCAGTTTCATCATCGTAAAACAGGAATAATGATACCTTGCCCTATGTCATGGAGATACTATGAAGATCAAATGGGGGTAAGAATATAAAAGTAACTTGAAAATGTTCTACATATGTAAAGTAAAATTTCTTTTACTATAATTATTATCATTATTTTGTTAACAATAGTAACATTTAAGTTTTAAAATATTTTTTTTGATTAATATCTCTGCTGACACAAATCGGGTGAAATAAAAAGGCCAAAGAGATCACAGTGGCCTCTCTTCTAAGCTCATTATCAGTGGTCACTAAATTGATAATGCAATCATAAATTGATACTGTTTCAAAGAATTTGATAAAAATAATGAGTTTCCTTTATCTCTAACCATAGAACAAATAACCAAGATGTCCATTGTATTTATTGTCACTATATTTTATAGAACATTGCCACCAAATCACTCGTGTGAAGCACACATCAATCATTACACTGGTCGCACTTACAGACATGGCTAGAACTCAGAGATTTAGGTTCTCTGCTCATTTCCAAAATGACATTAATGTTTTGACAGAACTTTGTCCCTTGGGTTAGCTCTTTCAATATAGCAGAGAATTGCCAAAACAACTCTTGGAGTAACAAACAGTATTTCTGAGATTTTGCAGTTGGGTAACTCCCAACATTTCCTTAGAAGTATGAAAAAAGACAGCTTTTAGAGATCTGCAATATAAACTGAAGCATATCATTGCCTCAGGAGATAAGAAACCTTACACAGCTGAAATGGAATCAAGTCACTTGCAATATCCACAAGAAGCACACTGTCAACTTTTTGGTTTTAAATTTGTGTGACAACCTCTAAGGACATTCAGTGTGTGTCATATTTCAAGACTGTAAATAATTTGTTAACCTATACTCAAAAAGTTGAAGAGATTTTTCTCTACCCAATGCCTTATTCCATCCAAAAGCAAAAGTCATTGCTGAAGCTTTGTACAGACATCAAATTATTCATTCTGAAACAACATTGAAATTTATAGCACAATAAGAGTATTCCCTGTAGAATTTTTCTCACCATAGTACTGACATTACTGGTGAGGCAGTGAAAATAAGTAATTCACTAACAAATTTCAATTTCCTTATCCTAATTTAATCGCTGAGCTTCTATCTAAAAGAGACAGTGCATATTGTTATGCAAAAATCCTCCTTAGTACAAAAGTAAATTTTCATGAAAAAGTAGAAAGACTAAGGACTTAAACATAAACAGAGTCACTGACAATGAAGCTAGTTTAAGATAACTTATATTTTTTAATACAATAGTCTGTCTTTCTAAAGTGAGGAAAAGCATGGCAAAATAATACCTAATTGCAGCACCAAAACTGGATTTAAGACATACCTGACTTCCCAAATGTTAGCTATCATGAGTATATACTATTTTTATAGTAAAATAAAGAGAATAAATTTTATTTTTAAAGACCATGTCTCTTTGTAAACAAACTTCATTAATTTTCATACTATTAAGATTTTCTTCTAGTCACAGTTTAGTCAGTGAGCACTTTGCACTTCAATAAATATGCATTCCTCTGTATCAAAAATCCAGTAACTTAATGTACACTGTCAAAAGGGAAACATTTGTGTGTCCCAATAATGTATCTTTACAGAAGAGCTGACTCATTTTTATACTTTGGTTCCAGTTGCCATTAAATATAATATGGATGATGTATCTGGTACAGAGAGGAAAATGAATTCTGTTTAGCGTAAATAGGGACGGATTTATTTCAGGGTTCTAAATGGATTGTAGAATTATTGGGAGGACTGAAGTAACAGACTCTCAACTGAGCTTCCCAAATGAACTAACAAAGCTGTACCACAAGAATGTCCACCAGAATTACTGCCCTGTCTAATTACAATCCCCCATGACAGCTGTTGAGAGCAGAACTTCCTTCCGCCTCTGCCCTGAGCAGAAAATCACCACCAGCCAAACTGGGAATTCTCTCTCAGGAAGGAGGTATACACTGTGATTGATGCTTTGTTTGGCAACCTTCTCTCTAAGAAAAAATAGCTCTGCACAACCAAGATTATATAGATATTCGATTTTGCCATTTTGCAATAACACTATATTCTAACAACTAGAATATCAGCAAGAATCATACTACCATACTTTTGTAGTTGAAACTTTGTGTGACAACTTCTAAGGACATTCATATTGTACCATATTTCAAAATGCAATAATGCTTTAACCTTTAACCAAGAAAGCCAAAGTGCTCTCTCAATCCAATGCCTTATTCCATTGAAGAGAAAAAAAGCCTTTGTTTAAAAGTTTGTTTTGTTGGAAATCAAATTACTTATTCTAACATAATATCTGAATTAATAGCATACTAAAAGTATTTAAGACGTAAAAAAGTTTTTTCTTAATATAAAAAAGCAATATCCCTATGATAACATTTTTGAGTGCTAGTTAGTTTCCTTGTAGTTGTGTGAAATAAGTCTTTTTTTCCATGAAGCAGCTTTTCTAATATTTAAAAATATCACCTATGTTTTCTATATTTTTATTCTCGAGTTTAACTGTTCCTACTTCTTTCATATGTATAATATGACTTTTAGCTTTTCTTCATTTATAATCACCTTTCTCTGGGCTTGCTCTAAATTTTAATAGTCTTCAAAAGATGCCATTTGGCATGGAATGCAATGATCTAGAAATGATTAGAAAAAGTAAGAAAAATACAGTGGGGCCATTTCATTTCTTCATTCTAATCTTCTATACTTATTAGCAAAATGACCATAATATCATCTTGGTACAATTATACATATAGTAATGTATAATTATTATACAAGTAATACTGTATATGTCTTTTATATCCATCTTTATTTAAAGTACTTTTCTTTTTTCAAATAAAACGAAATAACTTGTGAAGTTATCTTAAATGCTTCTGTCACTTCTATCTTATCTTTGTCCAGCTAGCTTTCCTGAACCATACCTAAAATTTTGTAGTTACTCAATCCTTATCCTATTTTCTCTTTCCTATTCACTCTGGCTTCTCTCCCAAAGTAATCTCATACTTGTCACTTGCATAACTTGTTTACTTTCCAGTCCATATTTCTATAATTTTCAAAGTTATATTTCAAATCAGACTTTACTTCTGGGCTTCAAATATATATAGACAATTAACCATAATCTGGTCTAACATGAAATAATTATCTACCACCAGAACACTTGCTATTTTATTTTTCAGTAAATAGTACTACCATGCATCTTCTTCAGCCAGAAACCCAACCCAGAAATTGTCTTTGATTCCTCCCATTCATTCATCTATCTATACTAAAATTATCTTTGAATTTTTTCAATTCTAATACCTAAATTATTGTGTCATCTATAGCCTTTTTTTTTTCATTCATATTTGACTATCCTCATCTCCTTTCTAAACCACTGTGATATTCTCTCAATAAGTCTCTACACATATTTTCCTATCTGGCTCTACTCCTTTCTCAAAGAAATTCTCAGTCGTTGTTTTTTTCCTAATCAAATCTTTCTTAGCTTCTGATTGTTTCCATAAAAAGGAACAAGTTCCTTCCTTTGGCCTATTGGCTCTTGCAGTGGCTCATGCATCCAATATCAGATTAATATACTAGCTATGTTAGACTTCTTTCAACACCCCAAACATACAGAAGGCCTCTGTGACTTAGAATATGCTGCATTGAATTCTGTCCCACAGCAGCAGCCAATATTCATACTCTGTTTAACTGAGTATTCCCTGTTTACTATTTATATTTAAATGTCATTTATTCAAGGGAACTTTCCTACTCTTCTGACTGGGTTGTGGTATAGCTAGTTTCCAAAGATGAACTCAAATAAACCCCATCATATCCTGTAAACTCCCATCAAGATGTGGAGCCTATGAGTGCTTTGATGAATAGAAGACAGAAAAAGGGACATTCTAAATCTTCTGAGTTCAAAAACTAAAGAAATCTAGCAGTTTCTCCTTCCTCCTGCGGAAGCCAATACTTTACTGTGAAGAAGCCTCAGCAGGCCATGTGGAGAGATTCACAAGGAGTAGAATCAAGGGCCCCAGCTGGCAGCTTCAACTCTGCTTCCATCTAATAGCCAGTACTAACTTGCCAGCCAACCAAATGAACCATCCTGAAGGTATATCCTCCAGCCCAGGTCGAGATGTTCCAGCCCTTGCCTAGCCTTACCTAAATTGAAAACTTGAAAACACATTATTGAATGCTTCTCTTTTAAGTGAGTAAACTTAATAATAACTGCAAATGATAACTGAAATAGATATTTCACCATCCACTCATCCATAACTATTTAATATTTTATACAGTAAGCTCCACTTATAAAGCAAAGATACACTTTCAGGTGACCACTACTCTATCGTCAATACACAGGACACTAGCTGATGCATAGTAGATATTCAATAAATGTTGACATGATTATCAGTTTACATTGAAAAACACAATTTTTTAGACTTCTCTATGCCTCAAAAACACATTTTTCCCTCTCTGAATGTCTGAACATAGGATTATATTTATCTTTCTCTGGATATTTTTGTAACTTAACACTACATACATTGTGACTCTAAATGTGTTGATTTGCTTGATATTCATTATTTTTAGAGCAGTTTCACTGAAAAACATAGCATTGGAACTTTTAAAGTACTATTCTGAAGTGTTTATATTGTATGAGAAAAATATTATATCTAAGCCCTTAAATGTTTCCCGTGTTGCTCACTACAATGTGTGGTACTAAAACATTCCAACAGCAAAGCAGATAGACATATTAGATAGATAATAGGAGAGTTCAACAATTTGGAATTGAGAAGATTCTCACATTATTTTTAGCAGGTCCATGAAAATTTCATTGAAATAATGTAAACAAATCTCATATTCAAGTGATTTGTTCAAGTGTTTAACACAAAGGATCAAAAAATGCTCTTGTCTTATTTGAGAATAATATAATAAATATAAGGGAATATGTTATTGGATGAATACATAAATGCAAACCGTTGAGATAATATGCAAACCCAAAAACATATGGAACAATGACAGGACTAACTAGAGTTGAGCGAAGGAAGTGAAGTGTATACTACAACATAAAGAACAACAAAACAAGTAACTAGCCAAAATAATAGAATGACTATATATATTCATTATATGTATATATAATTTATATACAAAATATATTTTATACATATATGAATATTTTATACACATATACAATATTTTATATGCATGTGTAAAATATTGTGTGTATATATATATATATATATACACACAATATTTTACACATGCATATAAAATATTGTATACAAAGCACAGAGAAAGAAATCATTAAACCAGAGACATGAACATTTTATTGTTTTTCAGGCAATCTTTAAAATAGGCTAGTAGAAACTAGCTTACAACTACACTGTAAGGATTTAGAAACTTAAGCTTAGAATTTTCCTAAAATAGTAAAATCGTACATATATATGATTATAATGTTGTTTTATTGTTGTGGGCATTCATTTTTAGAGAGAATGTGAATTCATTTCAGGCATATGTGTGCTCGTGTTTTCTGAGTTCCCATAGCTTTATGATGAAGTTTGAGAAAATAGCTCATTGGTATTGAGTAAGGAAGGAACTCTTAGTCAAGGCTCATGGAAGGAATAGCCATAATAAGGTGAAACTGAATATCTAAAATGCATTTTTCCAGGGAATAATTTTTAAGACAGATTTGGAATTTTTCACCTGCAAAAGGAGACTACTGAGTGAGCTCAAGTTGGTCAACTTAAATTCTTTTATAGAATTTCTCTAGTTGTTTCTGTCACTTCTTCAAAATATTTCATAATTCAATAAATTTGTAGGGAAGTTTTGGGATAACCTCAATGATACATTTACCTGAATCAATATATAGGGACAGATTCATATTTACAGACCATAAATAATCATAGTTCTTGAGTCTTAGAAGAATTAAGACAATGCAAAATCAAAAGAAGAAATAAAAATAAAATAGAAAACTGATGTTCTGAAGGACTTCATTCTTTACATATGAATATAACTGTGCTACAATTTCTCCTCTTAAGAATGTATCATTAAGTTAAAAGGACGGGATCTTTGGAAACATAGCGGAGTGAGAGATATCCCTAGATCTCTCCCCTTGAAACAACAATAAGCTGAACATCTAAAACAACAAAAAACACCCAAACTCCACACCAGCACGTCTGAGTGTGGAATCTGCGCATAAAAGCTACCACAGCAGAATGCATTTCCATAAATGCCTGGGTGAAGAAATAGTCCATTAAACACCATGAACAACCAAGGTGTCCAGGCATCTCAAAAAGAAAGAGAAAAATCTCCAGAAAATAAGTTTATAGACATAGAAATATGCAATATAAATGACAGAGAATTCAGGATGGTGCTTCTGAAAAAACTTAGTGAGTTCCGAAACTAGTCATATCAACGATATCAGAAATAGAAGAAACAACTAGATGAGCAGAGCAAGGAGATTAAAATCTTCAAAAAGAACAGAATAGATCTTCTGGAGATAAAAACAAAACAAAACAAAACGAACAAACAAAAACGCCACACTGCAAGAGTTGAAAAATGAAATAGCAAGCTTGGGAAATAGTGTCGACCAAATGGAGGAAAGGATCAGTGATATCAAAGATAGAAATCTAGAAATAAATCAGAAGGAAGAAGAGAGAAACTGAAGAATGAAATATAATGAAAGAAAAATTCAAGAACTAGCTGATACCATCAGGAGAGGAAACATAAGAATAATGGGCATTATCGAAGGCGAGGAAAAGGAACAGAGATTAGAAAGCATTTTCAGACAAAGAGTTGATGAGAATTTCCCAAATCTAAGGAATGAGCTGGAGCTTGGAATTCAAGAAGTCAATAGGACACCCAATTACCTAAACCCAAAAAGGCCTTCACCAAAATGCATTATATTAAAATTATCAAAAATCAATGACAAAGATAGAATTCTCAGGGCAGCCAGGGAGAAGAAAATGGTAATTTATAAAGGTAAACCCATTAGATTATCCTCGGACTTCTCAGCATAAACCTTACAAGCCAGAAAGGAATGGAATCAAATATTTAAACTATGAAGTGAAACTATGAACTACCAGCCTAGAATAATGTATCCAGCTAAGCTATCCTTTAGATATGAAGGAGAAATTAAGACTTTTCCAGACATACAAAAATTGAGGTAATTCTCCACTATGAGGCCTGCACTACAGGAAATACTGGAAGGGGTCAGCTCACCTAAAACAAAATAACAACAACAACAACAAAAAATACATAATTAGGAGTAAAGCAACTAAAAGGCAAATAGAAACGGAGGTGTGCAACCTTTACTAAGAATAGGGCATTATAAGCTTAAATAATTAGAGAATTGTTATAACAAGATAGTAATGAACAATCAGTATGCATAGGGATAAATTGAGATAACAATAACTGAAAAGGGGAGATTCAAAGATCCAAATTTACAAAGGGGAATGGAGATAAGGCACGTGCAGAAAAAAATGGATGACTATATATACAATCCTTTACATATTTGTAATGGTAACCACGCACCAAAGATTCAGAACTGAAGTATATAACATAAAACAAGAGGAACCAGAGGCAAAACCCACAAAAGCCAACCAAAATAAAGAAAATAGAAACACAAGGACAAGGAAGCAATGGAAACACCAAGCTACCAGAAAGCAAAAGATAAAATGGCTATAAGAAGACCTCATATTTCAATAATCACCCTAAATGTAAATGGACTGAACTCACCAATAAAAGGCACAAACTTGCAGATTATATCAAAAAACAAAAATCAACCATAAGCTGCCTCCAGGAGACACATCTTGTCTCCAAAGGCAAATATAGACTCAAAGTGAAAGAGTGGAAAATGATATTTCAAGCAAATGGCATTCAGAGAAAAGCAGGAGTAGCGGTACTAACATCAGACAAAATAGACTTCAAATTTAAAAAGGTAAAGAAAGATACTGAGAGACACTTCATAATGATAAAAGAAATCATGCACCAAGAAGACATAACACTTATTAATATCTTTGCTCCCAATCAGGGAGCCCTGAAATATGTAAAGCAATTACTAATAGAAGTAAAGGGAGATACAGACCAAAACACTATCGTAGTAGCGAACTTAAATACTCCACTGTCAGATATTAACAGATCATCCAAACAGAAAATAAATAAGGAAATAACATCCTTAAATGATACATTAGACCAACTGGACATAACTGACATTTTCAGAGCCTTCCATCCCAAAACAGCTGCTTATACATTCTTCTCTAGTGCACATTCTAGTGCATGGAACATTCTCAAGAATTAACCACATACTGGGACACAGAGATAGCCTCAACACATATAAGAAGGTTGAAATCATTCCAACCATATTCTCTGATCATAATACTTTGAAACTAGAGATCACCTGCAGAAAGAAATCAGGAAGAATCACAAATACATAGAGATTAAACAACATATTACTGAAGAATAACTGAATTCTATGAATCCAGAGATACATAGATATGAATGATAATGATAATACAACATATCAAAACTTTTGGGACACAGCACAAGCAG
>NW_006438113.1:23600896-23617741 GCF_000325575.1 Pteropus alecto | reverse complement strand
AAAAAGAACAAAAAAAGAATACTATGAAAAAGTATGCAACACCAAATTTAATAATTTGGAATAAATGGACCAGTACTTAGAAAAATACAACCTTCCTAGACTAAATCAAGAAGAACTGGAAAATCTAAATAGACCGATCAGCAGTATGGAAATTAAAACAATCATCCAAAACCTACCAAAAAGTAAAAGTCCAGGATCAGATGGCTTCACCAGTGATTTCTACCACAGTTAAAGAAGATTTAATACCTATTCTCAAAATCTTCCAAAAAATCGAAGAGGAGGCAATACTTCCCAACTCATTTTATGAGGCCAATATTACTCTGATACCAAAACCTGGTACGGATAACACAAAAAAAGAAAACTACAGACCCATATCTCTCATGAACACAGATGCAAAAATCCTAAATAAGATACTAGCGAATTGAATATGTCAACAAATTAAATAGATTATACACCACGATTAAGTGGGCTTCATCCCAGGGCCACAGGGATAGTTCAACATACACAAATTGATTAATGTGATACACTGCATAAACAAATTAAAAAATAAGAATCATGTGATTCACATCAATTGATACAGAAAAAGCCTACGAGAAGACACAGCATCCATTTATGATCAAAACACTTCACAAAATCGGTATAGAAGGAGAGTACCTTAACATAATAAAGGCCATATATGACAAGCCCTCAGCCAACATTATACTTAATGGTGAAAAAATAAAAACCTTCCCTCTAAGATCAGGAACAAGGCAAGGCTGTGCACTTTCGCCACTGTTATTCAATATAACATTGATGGTTCTAGCAAGTGCAATCAGACAAAAGAAAGATATAAAAGCATCCAAATAGGAAATGAAGAAGTCCAGCTGTCACTATTTATGGATGACATGATTCTCTGTATAGAAAACCCTAAGACTTCACAGGAACACTACTAGAAACAATAAGCAAATACAGTAAACTCTCTGGATACAAAATCAATGTTCCAAAATCCATTGCTTTTCTATATTCTAATAAAGAGTGTCAGAAAAAGAAGAAGAAAAAATAATTCCTCTTGCAATTGCACAACAACAACAACAAAAATATCTAGGCATAAATTTAATGAAACATGTGAAGGACATATAATGACAACTACAAGACCTTATTAAAAGAAATCGAAGAAGATACAAAGAAATGGAAAGATATTCCATGTTCTTGGATTGGAAGAATCAACATAGTTAAAATGACCTTATTATCTAAAGTGTTATATAGATTTAATGCAATCCCCATCAAAATCCATTGGCTTTTTTTTAAAGAAATAGAACAAAAAAATCATCAGATTTGTATGGAAGCACGAAAGACCCTGAATTGCCAAAGCCATACTGAGAATAAAAAACGAGGCTGGAAGCAGCACTCTGCCTGACTTCAAATTATACTACAAAGCTACAGTAATCAAAATAGCATGGTATTGGTAGAAAAACAGACACACGGACCAGTGGAACAGAATCGAGAGTCCAGAAGTAAACCCATATTTATATGGACAAATAATTTTTGACAAAAATGCCAAAAACATACAATGGAGAAAGGACAGCCTCTTTAATAAATGGTACTGGGAAAACTGGAAAGCGACCTGCAAACAAATGAAACTAGACTGTTGTCTATCACCACACACCAAATTAACTCAAAATGGATTAAGGACCTGAATATAAGATCTGAAACAATAAAATGCATGGAAGAAAACATAGGAACTAAACTCAAGGACCTTGGTATTAAAGAGGATTTTATGAATTTGACCTCAAAAGCAAGGGAAGTAAAAGCTAAAATAAATGAATGGGACTACATCAAACTAAAAAGCTTCAGCTTAGCAAAAGAAATAGTCAACAAGGTAAAAAGAGAACCATCTCAATAGGAAAATATATTTGCAAGCAACACCTCCAATAAGGGCCTAATATCCAAAATATACAAAGAGCTCATACGACTCAATAACAACAACAAAAAACAAATGATCCAATCATAAAATGGGCAGAGGACTTGAACAGACACTTGGCGCTAGAGGACATACAAATGTCCAACAAATATATGAAAAGATGCTCAACATCGCTAGATTTTAGGGAAATGTAAATCAAAACCACAATGACATACCATCTCACACATGTTAGAGTAGCTATAATCAACAGGACAAGTAATAACAAATGTTGGAGAAGATGCAGAGATAAAAGAACCCTTATACACTGCTGGTGGAACTGCGAATTGGTACAGCCACTATGGAAAACAGTATGGAGGTTCTTCAAAAAACTAAGAATTGATCTACCATATGATCCAGCAATCCCTCTACTGGGTGTTTACCCTAAAGACTTGAAAATCATTTCTGAAAAGATATTGCACACCAATGTTTATAGCAGCATTATTCACAGCGGCCAGGACATGGAAGCAACTGAAGTGTCCTACGATAGGAGATTGGCTAAAGAAGCTGTGGTACATATATACAATGGGATATTACTCAGCCATAAGAAGAGATGAAATGCTGCCATTTAAGACAACATGGGAAGACCTCAAAATAATCATACTAAGTGAAATAAGCCAGACTGAAAAAGTTGAGAATAATATGATATTACTTATATGTTGAATACAAACCTAAAAGCAACAAATGAACAAGACAAACAAACAGAGACTCATGGACATGGACTATAGACTAGTGGTTACCAGAGGGAGTGCGGTAGGAGTGGGGAGGTAGACGGGATAAAGGGGGTCAAATATATGGGGGAAGAGGGACTGTGAAGTTAAGGTAAAGGGGATTGAATATATGGTAGCTATAGGAAACTGAACTTTGGGTGGTAAACACACAGTAGACTATATAGATGTCAAATTATAATGTACACCTGAAAATTATATAATAGTATTAACCAATGTTACTCCAATAAACATAATTTTAAAAAAGTTAAAAAGACCAACCAAAACTACCACAATAAATATTCTTATCAACTCAAACCAAAAACTAAACTACTTTACATATCTGTTTTGTGTTTTAGATGCAAAATCAACTGTTAATGTCCATGATCAAAGGAAAAAACTACAAAATATACAATCAAACTCAAACTTAATCTTTAGTTCAAACAAATAAAATGAGCAGTCTGAAATTCAATCCCATCTTATTCATTGTAGAATTGGGACTATTATTTGAAATTCTAGTAAATTAGTTCATTATGGTGTTTCTTTCTATCTGCTTCACATTAAAAATATAAAAATGCAATGAGAAAATATATTTAAAAATGTAAACGTACAATACAGTTGAGTGGTAATAAGTTAGCAGCTCTGGCAGCTTTGGTGATTGTCCACCCTCTTGTACCCTCTGACATCCACTCTACCTCAGGCTCTGTGTTCCGGCCACATTGACCTCCATCAACTAATCATACCTCCAGAATCAGGCTCTTGTACATTCTGTTCTTCACTAAAAATTTTCTTTTGACTTCTGTGTGCTATACATATCTCCTGTACCCCTCTCTTTAGTTTTGTTGTATTCATCTTCAGATCTCAACTCAGGCTCCTCTTCAGAGAAGCTTTCCCCAAATTATGCAAAATCTGTCTTCCCTTCCTCTGATCCCACATTGCCGAAGAGACCTTCATCAAGGTCTCTGTCACAAATCCTCATGAACTTCACACCTGTCAGAGCTTTAATTGTACATTTACTTATAACTATTTGATTGGTTTTGGTAATCTCTATAAGGGCAGGGGTCATAATGGTGTTTGTTGATCATGATATCCCACCAGCTTAATACAGTAACAGGCATATACAAAATATTTAGCAAATAACATTTCGATGAATCAGATGGCTAGGAATACAGATTTCAACACATCTATCTTTTCTGGAACTTTCCTTAAATATGAGGTACTTTCATGACTACCCTTTTTAAAATTGTATCACATTCATTCCCAACCCTTCATATCTTCCTTCCTTTCTTTCTTTTTCTCCATAGCATATAATTTCATCTGACATATTATTTATATCAATACCAGTTACATAGTAGGAATAAGTAATAAACAATTGATTAAAGCATAAGTTTTGGCTTCTATATTTAAAGACAAATCAGATTATTTTAGTCAATGCTATTCCTTCTTAATGTATATTAAAGTCTGACTTAAAATATATTTTACATCCTGTTGATCCTGGAGCTGCAAGAGAGTCTTAAAAAGGGTAAAGAAATGGTGGAGGTGTACCATTAAATAGTAGTTATAAATGTGGATTCTGGATTCGGAATGCCTAGATTCAAATTCTGGCTTCAACACTTAGAGTCTGTTGGGCCTTATTTAAATTATTTAATCTTTTTAAACCCCAATTCATTCAACTGTAAAACCCAGTAGTACTGCTCTGAATATTATAAGAGATAAGACACATAAAATGTTTAACACAGTGTTTGGTATATAACAAACACTCAGTAAATAGTGGTGCTGCTATTACCTAAATGATAATTCCAAAGCCAGAGATCACATCCAAAACATGAAAAAGTATAGACATTAACAGAGTTGCTCTGAGGGTTATATCAAAGACATAACATGACTCTATCTATGCTGCCTACTCCCTGGTAATCACCACTGGTATAAATGCAATGAACATATATTATTTAGTATTTGTTATGTGAAAACTCCTTGCTGATATACTGGGTGGAGTGAAGAAACTAAACCATTTAAAAGATAGTTTCTTCTTTGGAAGACTTTATATGGAGAACTATAATCTAGGGCAAAATGTGAAACATGCTTTGAGAATTATAATAAAATAATTGTTATCATACAGTGGACAAAGAGCTTGTTTGCTGTTGTGTTAATTTCTGAAAATTTCAGGAAAATTCTATATAGAGGGTTGAAATTTTACTTAGACTTTGACAAAGGTTAGGAGAAACCTACAGAAGGTAACTCCTATTATTTACTAAATATCAGTGGCATTCTTGCCCTCCCATAATGTAAAAAAAAAAAAAAAATCAGAGAAATTAAACTTTACTGGAAAACATAATAAACAACTCTACTCACACACAAAAAAAACTGTTTTTACAAGCACTCTGTTTTGATATAAGTGAAACATTTTCATGCAAGCCAAAATTTACCTCTCACAATCTAATGCTCTAATTTAATTAATTGAATTACTTGATGGAAATTTATTTTTACATAGCAAATATTTGCATTGTAATGATCTTTTTTCAACTTTAAAATGTATATATACATGTGTATGTGTATATATATATGTATATGTACATATATATACATACTAGAAAAAAGACATACACACATATATATATATACATACTAGAAAAAAGACTTTTATCAATGTTTTTGGTATCTGTTTAAAATATGTAAAAGTCATTTTTCATTAGTAAATCAATGATTTGTAAAAATGCTTGAGTGCATTTAAGTTCTGCTGATCTCAAATATTCCCTCTACAAACTTAGATCCTTGTTAAATATTCAATTAATTTTTCTCCATAAATAATACCGACAAAAAAATTCAATGTAGTCTTTGTTGAAATAAAATAAATTCTGAATTGATAATATTTGACAAATAATATTTGACTTTAGTTATAATTTATTCAAACAGAATATGGTCTCTTTATTATTTAAAAATGGATGAGGGGAATAATATTTTAATGTAATGAAATCAGACAACCATCAGAGTTAATCATCTTTAAAATAACATGTTCTCCATTCATGTAGAAGGATCATAAATGGAGCAGCCATGGTGACATATAGCTTGGGATCTTTGTCACTTGGTATATATCAGAAATAGAAACTTGTTTTAACAGATATAAACCAGGCTGGCTTTAGAGAAGCTTGTCTAATCAATAGTGTCTGAATCCTGTGAACTCCAGCAATCCCAAGATACCTTTGACACGATACATTTCGAGAGGCAGCATTTATCAAATTCCAAGGAAGCGGTTATTTCATCTGAGTTCATGAGCATGTCCTAATTACCATACTCATTTCTCCAGGCAACTGTGATCCCAGGTTATGGCTCCCTAAGGATTAATACCAAGCGCCTAAATGACCCCATGCATGGAGTTAGTTTCATTTGGGAGAATTTATCTCCTTTCTTTGAGTCTAAAGATGGTGCTTTTAATCTCAACTACCCTGGTTTGCCAGACTCAAAGTTTTCAGATTTATTATTCTATTCATGTGCTTTACTTTTCATTTTATTAACGTCATAATTTTTTTCTGTACAAAAGAAGGATGAAATAAATTATCTCCATCAATAAGGACCTAAGGGATTAAAATGTTTATGCAAGTATTCAGACAGATAGATAGATATTCATATAACATATATACATATATAAATATATACACACATACATATAAATTTACTGATATCTATATGATAAACGTAGATATTTCTTCAGCACGTATAGCTAGGGTAAATATAAATTATTAAAGTCTTTTTAAATTTAGTAATGTTCTATCAAAATTTAAAAATGCAAATAATCCTTAACAAAGCAATACCATTCCAAGGATGTTATCCCAAAGAGAAAAACATTATTACAAAAATTACATGCGAAGACATGTTATTTGGGGCTATGTTTGTAGGGGCAGGGTGGGGAGAATAGAAAAAAAAAACTAAATGCCCATTACTATGTGAATGGCCAAATACTTTTCTACTTCAAAATATTAAGAAGCTATTCAAAAGGGTGAGAGATTTTTAAATTTACCAAAATGTGAATTAGGTTGGCACCAAACCCTCTCTCTGTAAACACCTAGAGATACTAGATAAAATGTTAATTGCTTCACTATGCATACATGCGTGTATGTGTGTGTGTGGATAAATATATAAATCTATGGTTTAATGTACAAGAAAGGAAGAAATCTTCAGATGCCAAATACAAAGCAAATGCTTTAAGCCAGAGCAATAAGCATGTGATCTGCTATTATAGTAGCTCTGGAAGGTTAGTTGAGCCTCATTTAAGTTTAGGTTTAGGTTGGGTTTTAACACCACACAGCATTAGGAGACAAGGTTCTCTAACAACTACAAGTCTAATGAAAAGAAGACAAAAATTATTCTACCCACTGACCCAGAGAGATGACAAGGTTGTTTTGCCAGATGTTATTGATAAACCATCTCTATCTCCGTGGTGCTAGTCTATACACATGAGACTGCTTACAGCTGAGGCCTGTGACAATTTTCCTAAGGACATGTTGTCTCCAGCTCCTGGGACATGCACAGTGTCAGCTATGAGTCCTAGAAGTGTTGGTAGGGACCCCAGAGGAGACCTCAACCAATGACAGATGGGGAGTTGGTAAATAACACCTGCTTCCTCATTCACATAACTGAATATTATCCTGAGAAAACTTGAAACTCATCTCTCACCGATGTGAAGTCCTTATTTACTCTACCTAAGTGGTACAGAGAAATCCTAAACCAAGATAATATTTTAAAAATATTGACAATCACTTGTTACAGGAAAGTGATGCACGTAGAGTACCTAAAACAAGCAAATTCAAAATTTCTGCAGGGAGGAACTTTAATAATTTACTTGTGAGAATCCCATGGTGTTGGAAGATAATTTCTATGTAAAATTATCTTATAATTAAAAATTATTAACCATACAGAGAAACAAACCACCGTGAGAAAAAGATGTAACAAACAGAACTGGCACACACAAGAACTTAGCAACAAGCAAAATGATTGAACTACAAAATAAATATATTTAAATAATTAAAGAGGAATTTTTTAAGTTTTTAAAAGCAAAGGACATTATGAAGGGAAAAAAATGAGGTTTTAAAAAGAGCTAGAGAACACTTTTATAAATGAAAAATGAAAGTTTATTTTTAATGCAGACTGAAAACATAAAACTACAAGTAAAGACACAAATTAATGAACCCGAAGATATGTGTGAGAAAATTATGCAAAATGTAGCACAGAGTGGCAAATGAGCTGAATACAAGAAAGATACATGGAGAGACAAGATAGTTAGATAACAGCTTCAAAATATACTAAAAAATGAGTTAAATCTATACTTGTCTTGGAGAGTTTTTCAAGATGTATTGTTAAGTGAGAAAAGTAAGAAGCAAGTAATTAAACATAATTTCACTTTTGTAAAACACAAACAAACAAAACAGCACCAAATTAAAAAAAAAATCTGTGTGTCTGTATGTGTGTGTGTGCATGGGTGTCATATTATGTAACCAAGGCAGAAATTATTAAAAAGTACCCACTAGATTGTTCAAGGTACTGGAGTCAAAGTAAGGAGAACAGAAGAAATAGGATAGAAAAGAAGTAAGAAATAAAGCAGTTATATTTTGAAAGTGAAATTGTTTTTAAATGTCTTATATGATCTCACTTATGTAAAATTATATACTGTGCACATAAAAAATATGTGGAAGGATGACCATCAAAATAACAATTACAGTTATATCCAGGTAGATTCATGTGATTTTTACTCCCTTAAAAACTAATCTATAAACTTTTTTCTTAAAAGAACATTCTTTTTTATGTGGTTAGGTATTAAAGCTATTTTCAATGTTGAAAAAAAAATCTGTCCTAATCTTTCTCCTTTCTTCAATCACCCCAAAGCCATGAAATTTTAATGTGGAGAGAGAAAAAAGGAAGTGAACACGCTTCTATGATCAGGTTTGTTAGTTTGGTGCACAGGCAATAACTTTTATTTTAATGTTTTAGTGTCTTCTCACTTCTTATTCACCAGAAACTCTTAGTAGAAACACAGCTGAACATCAACACATATGGAATTACTCCCATAGGTGGTTTAGATACGGTCTTAGGCAAATGAAAAGAAGGAAAGTAAGTGATCACTGCTATGTACAAAAATATATATTTTGTTTCTAAAGTTATTTTAAATTTCAGAAGCTAATATACTTCCCTTTTATTTTCAGTGATAAGGAAAACTAGTCTTGGTGTTTACCAAGTGATATCTATTAGTTATATTATTTAAAATTAGTTTATTATCGATTAATTTAGTCTTTATTAATTTTACAAATTATTAAAACAAATTTTGAAATACCATCATATTCAACTACTAAAATTGTCATTTTCAGGAATAACACCCAGAGAATCAGTATTCTGAATACATACTAAACTACCTTCAAAGGCCAAAATATTTCTGTGCTTATTCTATTTAAAATCAAATAAAATAATTGTAATCTTTAGGCAAGAATCAATTCTAGTTTAAGTTGGACTGTGTGCTTTTGTTAATCATATCTCTATTTTTACTTTTACATTATCAGCATTGTTATACAATGATAAAATGACACTTAAATTCCTAGAAAAGATGTATATCATTTTAGTCTCCTCCATAAAACCTCAATCCCGAAACTCACTCAAACACACACACATACATGCATGCACATGTGTAATTTTCCTCATACTTTACAATAAACAGTAGACACAAAAAGCACTGCTTTTTAAAGAGATCAGCATCTTTTTAAAAGGGATCAGCATCAGAATTTAAAAGTCAAGATCTTGCGTGTATGTGTGTGTGTGTGTGTGTGTGTATTTTGAGAAATTCATTGTTTTTCCCCTGCATTTTCCCCAAAAGTAATGTGCCGGAAACCACTTAGGAGGAACAAGAGAACATGTGACTCATTCCTTTGTGTGTACCATTAACTCTTTTGCTCCTTCATTGATAGAATGAGTACCATGATTCTTAGGCAGTTATGGGTGTCATTATTAAGATTTTAGTACCAAAGTTAGACCTTTAGTGTCATTGTAAATGAATCTGCATTCAATATTTTAATATGACTGAGAAAGACAATAAGTCACAGCTGAATATAAAGGATACCAGCTGGAGTTCCACTTCATTAATAGAATGCCAGTAGTAGAATATGTAAGTTTCTCTAGAATCACACTATCCTGCTGTTCATATTAACATTGACTTAATAATGTTTTTATTTGACTCAGCTCTCTAAATACATGAGCCAAATTCATCTAACTTCAGCAGATTAAAGAGCTAGTTTGATCAAAAGAAACTTTATTGCAATTATAAATTTTACAAATACACTTTTTTACTGATAAATAATTTCCTTATATGAGCAAGTTTGACAAAGTGTAGCTTCACAAGTAATATGGATAGAAGAGATTGAATGCAAAATAGACAATATTGCAGAAAATTCAGAATCCTTTGCAGATTGGGCTAGTTATTTGCTTCCATCATTCCAATTATTTTTTTCATTAGTTTATATTCATATAAATGCCAACTTTTATTTTCTTCCTCATATTTCAAGTCTTCTAAATGACTCTAGTTCTCAAGAGTGATCCCATCACTATTTCAGTTCCCTGTTATGTCTTTTTAAAGAAAATTCAGTACACTGTAGAACCCAATGGAAGCAACTAAAAGTAGAGTGACTAACGTGTCTCTGTAAGGTACTAATAACTACCTATTAATACCTACTACTACTAATATCAGGAGCCCCATACAGCAAGTAATTTCTTTAGAGAGGAAATGATGACATAGTACTAAATGTAGAAAGGAGATAGAGTTATAAATATTAGAACATTACAAATCAGTGATTGTTTTGGCTATTTGGGTGGTTTTTGTTGTTTATTTGTTTGTTTTGTGGTTCCATATAAATTTAAAACTGTTCTATTTCTATGAAAAATGCCATTGGAATTTTAATAGGTTTTGTATTGAATCTGTAGATTGCTTTGGGTAGTATGGAAATTTCAATAAGATTAATTCTTCCAATCCATGAGCACAGAATATCTTTCCACTTATTTGTATCTTCAGTTTCTTTCATCAATTTCTTATAGTTTTCAGTGCACAGGTCTTTCACCTCCTCAGATTCCTAGATATGTTATTCTTTTTTATGTAATTATAAATAAGATTGTCTTCTTCATTTCTCTTTCAGATAATATTTTAGTGTATGGAAAAGCAACAGATGTCTATACTCTGAATTTTTATCCTATGACTTTACTGAATTAATTTATTAGTTCTAACAGTTCTTTGGTTGAGTCTTTAGGTTTTTCTATATATAATATGTTATCTGCAAATAGTAACAGTTTTATCTTCTTTTTTGATTTGGATGTTTTTATTCCTTTTCTTTTTTCTTTTTTTCTTTTTCTTTTTCCTTTTTGTCTAATTACTCTGGCTAAGACTTACAATACTATGTTGAATAAAAGTGGTGAGAGTGAGCATCCTTGTCTTGTTTCTGATCTTGAAGGAAAAGTTTATAGATTTCTACCACTGAGTATGATTAGTGTGGGCTTGTCATATATAACCTTTATTATGTTGAGGTATATTTAATGTATACCAATTTTGTTGCGAGGTTTTATCATCTCTACATTTTTTATAAACAATGTCTGGCATTCAAACAAAAATAAAAGTCATTAAAAACAAGATTTGCTCAGAAACAAGAAAGAAAAACTCTAGAAAGAAATATAGCATGTGGACTGTGCTTGTACAGCCCTTGAGGTAAGAATGTGTTTTCCCATATTTAAAGAGTTAAAAAAGAATATATAATAAAGGCCTTGTGAGGCTTAAAAAGTCTAAATTACTTGTTTGTCGGCCTTTTACATAAAAAAGGTTACTGACCCCTGATACATGGAATTGTAGTCTCAAAAAGAGATAAGAGATCAAATGGAGCAGCAGCATTATTTTGAGACATGATTCTATATTCAAAACTAATGAAAATTATCAAACTGCTTTCAGAAGCAATATGGAAAATAGCAAGATAAAATTTTTAAAGTATACTTCTGCATGTCATAGTAAATTAATAAATATCAAAGACAAGAAAACATTAAATAAATCTAAAGCAAATCAAGTTCTTTACCTTAAAAAAAGTGAGCAACAAAAATACTAACAGCTGATTTCTCAAGAGAAATAATAATAGCTAAAAGCCTTTGGTTACATATTCAAAATTCTGAAAGAAAAAAATGTCAACCAGGAATTCTATATCTATTTTAAATATATTACCAAAAAAAATGGTGAAATTAAATTAAAAAATAAAAAGATAATTTCTAATGTATTTTGACCCCTTTCTGAGAGACACAATCTAGGAGGTGTGGATTCAGTAGTGGACAAAAAAGTTTTTCCCATTATGGAATTTGCATTATTTAGGCAAAACATAGAATTTACCCAGCTCTTTTCATTTATATGCCTTACTTTGTGCTTTTTATCTTGCTTATTTTCTTTGTCCATGATTTCCAGAATGAAATGTTGCTACATTCCAGAATGCACATGACTTGAATTGTCTCTTTATTCAGAGCTGATCGCTCTTACGTTTAGTTTATGAGACTTTTGATTAATAAGAATTAGCAAATGTAATTGGTTTCTAATTCTGCTCAAATGCACTAATTCACTAATTCTGCCACTATGGTGTCTACACATATTAATTTTGTAAATATATATGCCTGGAAAGAAAAAAGATTACTTTGATACAAAACTTGTTTATGTAAGGACTAACAGCATATATAATGTCAGTTTATTGTAATATCAAAAAATTTCTGATTTATGAAATTGCCGAAAGTATTTTATCTTTTGAATTGTTTGGCTTATCTTAGCCTTCTGGTTCTGAATTATTATCATTTATTCAGTTTAAATATTTATGTATATTTAGTCATATAAATGGAGTCTTGAATAACTATTATGATCCCCATATTCACATATCTCAAATCTAAATTTCCAACACTTCCCCAAAGAATTTGGTTCAGCCAGATAGAGTAAGAGATTTGTAATGTGGAGATATCTCTGCTTAAGTGAGTACAGCATGGTATTATATATCTGGACTCCTGCACTAAGAAAATATTGAGTTGGTTTACCATTGTTTTACCTTGTTACGCTAGGGTTTATTATAGACAGTCTTGTTTGCTTATAGCTCCTCCTAGTTTTATTTCATTCATTTTATCTCAAGGCCAACAAACAATAAGTACCATTGACAATTCAAAATTAAAATAGCAATGACTTTTTCCTACTGTATTATTTGCGCAAAATATTTTGTGAACAGGAAACACAATTATATTAATCATATTAATTTGCTGCTATCCCCCACCAGTCCCCCGTCATCCTCCTCTTTCTCCTGTTCCTGCAGACAAGAGTATGGTTCCCTCCACTCATCACTTTTCTCTACACGTATCATATTAATCTGGCAGCAACAAACTCATAATAGTAAGAGTAACAAAAGGAGGCAACACAGAAGGCATAAAGGGTTATTACTCAGAACATTCCTCATCATTTGATGCAGTGAACATACAGCTGAAAAATGCTATAATCCATTTCATTTGAACCTTCAAATTTTATGCCAAGAACTGCTTTATAGAGAAGATTCCAGGATCATTTATTTAAAAGAAAAAAAAAGTAAAATTCATCTAGATTCAGTTGGGAATATTTTATGTTGATTTCAAAATTATAGTTTTGATATGACTATAGGTATATGCCAAATAAATTTCTCAACTTACAGGAATTGGAACTATTAATGTATCTACAACAAATTTATAAATCACCCCTTTAGAATATGCCAGCTTACCAAGAAATATAACAAATAGGATCTAAAAGAAAAATAGAGGTCATCTGAAAAGCATGACATGCTGCGCAGTAGTTATTTGCTGCATGTGGTTTCAGAAAAAAGCTATATGTGTGCTTGAGAGAAAAATGAAAGAAAAAAATGTCACTATCTTTATGTACCTAAAGTATTTTTTTTAATTTCAAAAAATGCTAGTTTCCTATTATTTTATTGTTAGTCTCCAAGGTTCCTGATTCAACATTAAATATCCTTTCCAGCATGTAGAATTTGACTGTCAATAACTGATCTTTTCACTTAAAGCATTTAGATTAAAATTTGG
This sequence comes from Pteropus alecto, assembly GCF_000325575.1. Taxonomy (NCBI): domain Eukaryota; kingdom Metazoa; phylum Chordata; class Mammalia; order Chiroptera; family Pteropodidae; genus Pteropus; species Pteropus alecto. The sequence goes on along the minus strand of NW_006438113.1, from coordinate 23,604,004 downwards.
GCTTTGGGGAAAGTCTCTTTTAATTATACTTTAAGAAAGGTGCTCTATGGGAGACAGTTACATGTACCATCACTATTATCAAAAATCTATGAGAAAACGTGTTCATTTTCTTTCACCCAATTATAGTAAAAATAGACTTTAAAATAGTCTAACAACTCTGTGTTTATCTGTATATTTAGCCATTTGCTTCATTAAAGACTTCTATTGCTGAAGATAATAAATCTCAGTTTAAAAGCCTACTTCTCATCTAAAAAACAATAATACAATTTTTACAATGTGTCAGTTTGTTTTCTTACCTAAGATATGAGTGGACTAATAATTAATACATGATCAAGAGGTTTTAGTTTTGGTTGCCCATGTAAAGAGTGCCCGTATCATTAATTATACATACTGATAGCATATTATGTATGCAGTTTTGAGACATGTGATTTCATATAATTGAGCTTTAAATGGAAAGTGGGCTAGTTAAATGATTTTGTCACTTTTTTGTTTGCTTTACATTAACAATTCTAACTTCATGTGGAGCCCATAAAAATATATTCGCTAACCCTGATATTCTGCAGAAATGATTTATTCTGCAGGGAGAAACAAGAATTTAGATTTGCTGAGCTGTTAAAAGAGCAAAGCTTATAAAAACTTTATTCTGTATAGATACATCTGTGTATCACAAAGTCAGAGATCAGCTTCCTCTGGATTTACAACTGCAATATACTTGTAGTGGCATTTCATAAAATATATCGGTTTCCAAATTTACTTAGAACATATTGTTTCCATCTAGATATATTTCTTTTCAATGGTATCAATTGTAGTCAGCAAAGTAAGACATGCTCTTCCACTGGTTTAGGAGAAAGCCATCATTCTCAGTGGCAAATGGCCAGGCAAAATGCCTAAGGTGTTTCCCCTCATAGAATCATGTTCCTCCCCTTAAGGAGATAAGAGAAGTTATCTAATTAAAGTATATCATCCGAGTATAAAACAATGGATGTAGTAGCCATCCTGCAAAGTATTACAATTACTTCTGTAGGTTGGTAAACATATAATAGGAACTATATTAATAGAACTTTTTGTTTTCAAATGGAATGCATGCATTTTAAACTGGCTTAAGCAAAAATCTGTTAATTATAATAAAGCTGTTATATCTCAAATAACCTTACAGAGAATAAATAAACTGTTCCTCAGCAAGAACCCAATGCTAAAAGCATGGTCGTGGCTATCACTCTCTCTTTATGTACTCTTTTATATAAATCTGCTCTGCTTTTCTCCTCTTTCCTTACTTGCTTTATAGGCCAGCTATCTCTGTGCCAATAATATAAGTCCTCATAGCCTAGTAAACAATCTTGTACTAATCCAAGTTCTAGACCTGAATTGGACCGGTCAGTTCTTTCTCCATACTTTGGAAAATTAGACTCATGCTTGCTAAAGCCCATTCATTTCTTTTACCTCCTGAGTGGATATCTAAAGTATATTTCCAAGCTTCTCCTGCATTTTTTTATGGGGCCATGTGACTGTGTTCTGACAATGAAAATGGAGCCAAAGTATTATATACAACTTTTCATTCAGATATTTAAAATCCTACATGATTACTCATTTGCCTTCATTAGGCTTTATTATCCTCAAGCAGAGGTCTGCAAGGCCCCTAGAGACAGCATATTAAAGGGGCTGAAATCTTTGAATGGCTTCATGGATAAGAGCCCACCTGCTGACTATGGATTGTTGTATAGATGAGAAGAATGTATTGTCTTAAGGCACCGAAATTTGAGTGAGAAGATTAAATAGAGTTCTTGACTGTTTCGATTGAATATATAGCTTTGACTCTAAGATATAATAAGCATGAGACTATGAATGCAGTTTCCAAATTGCACTACCATTAAGGAGACTATACTCAAAAGCATATATTCAGCTGGTGTTAGGTCAATAATAATATTGTCATTCCCTGATATTTCTTATAATAATATGATGTAACATGATGTATTAAATGATCAACTAACATTGATTTCATAACATGTGTTACATACTTGTCAAGCACATCTCTTGTATGATGAAACTTAATCCCATTAAGCAGACACTATTATCGCATTTTACAGATAGAGGAATTGAAGTTCAGAAAGTTTACGTAACATATCCATGTGATTCATATGATACAGGAAAGAATTTCAACCATGTCTTTATGAATTTGCAACTCATTTTCTTGGCCACCTCATTGAATTATAATATAAAGAAGAGAAGAGAGATAGAAGGACATCCAGGACTACAGGAATCTGACATCCAGTTGCTAATACTAGCATTAGAAGGCTGATCATGGATTAAGTACTTCATCTCTTTAGGTCTTAGACATCCAAGCCTCCTTTTAGTGGTATGATTTTGTAATTCCAACTCAGAAGTAAGATGTTTTAACGTCAGAGACACAATTACCATCTAAATCAGGTTTGCTTAATCTTTTGTTCATCTCCATACATAGAGGATATTTCTTAAATTGTAACCTTTGGAGTTTGGGATGAAAAAAAATAATAAAGCTAATATCCACCTGTGTATGGGATTTCCTTTTAGAAAATGTTAAGCATTTTTCCTTTTGGGAAACATAAAAGAAAAAAATCAGGCTATTATGTTAAGAGCTTAAGGATTGGGCACTCTTAAGTACAAAATATACTGAGTCAAAGACAGCTTTTTCAATGTATGTAAGTCTTAAATAGAGATATTTATTTTGTAAGCTTATTTTTTTAAGCCAAATAAAATAGTTGAATCACTCTGACAGACTTAAGAAAAAATAAGCCATTGAAAAATAAGCCTATTTTCAATTCAGCAATTTAGTGAAGAGTCAATGAGTGGAGTGGAGCAGTGCAACCGAGGGAATCTTGGGTGTACACCTTGCTTTTCAGAAGATTCTTTGCGATCCATTGCAAATTTGACTTCTCCTACGAGAACAAGTCAAACAATGGGCTCCCAGAAGCAGTCAAGGAAAGTTCTTTATATAGATCTATTATAAGCCACTAAAATCCTGAAAACTTTCTCTTCCTGAGAAATTGCTTCTCTAGATAGCAAAGATAATGGTTGCATGAACAATAGATGGACATGACTTATGCCATTTTGCCATAACATTCCAAAAATTGG
>NW_006438113.1:23575410-23600862 GCF_000325575.1 Pteropus alecto | reverse complement strand
CTTATATCATAAGGGAAGGGAAAGGAGAATTGAAATAGGCTATTTGTAATTACTAAAATAATTCACTAACAATTATATAACTCCTGGAATAGACTTTTTGTTCATACACAGATTGTTTTAGAAATTTTATAATTATAATTTTTAAATGGTAGTTTTCTTGACCATATTAACCTTCTATACAAATGTAAGTATGTTTATGAATGCTTGTCTATATAACTGTACATTTACATTTACTTATGGGAGTATATAACCAAATGAAACTGAAATCTTATGCTTGCTTCCAATTTAACATTTCTTTTTAGCACTGCATTTTGACAAATATTCCCTGTTTTAGGAGTGTTGACTGACCTTTTACAATATTTAGGTTATTCTATTTTGAACAATGAAAATGCTTTAGACTGTAGCTTTGTCAATAGATCTTTAAATCAAGCTTTAAAAAATTTAAATCAAGATCTTTAAATCAAGCTTTAAAAAATTTTTGTTATATAACAGCATTTTAAAAACCCATTTTTTCATTGTTGTCTTTTAGTACTAATGTTGCTTCTGAGCAAACACTTTTAAGGAAACAGGCGCTCTACTTCTGGACCATAGCTCACACACATACATTGATAATAACTGAAAAACTACCTTCTTTTGACAAAAAACTAAGTGCAGAGATTTTTCAGAGTCTAGTGCCCTACAGAGAAATTCTGTAGAGACCTACTGTAGTCATCCAAATACATTTAAACCATGAATGACAATATCCAATCTTAGCCTGGAATTGCCACACATTCCACTTGCAATACAGTTGAAGTCTCTTCCAATAATATTACCACAGGAAAAATAAGATAAAAATCTCAACCAAAAGTGATGCCAAATCTTCCTTGAATCAAGCTGAGTTTCAGTTGCTCTTTATCATGTGGGGAGATATTAACTTCACAATTAAATTAAATCTAAAGAGGAAAGAATTCTTCTGTCTTCTTTGCTTGTCTAAGCTACTTAAGGTGTCACTGTCAGCCTCACACAGCCAACAATTGTAGCCTGTTCAGTTATATTAGTGTTGACTTCCTGCTTACACATATTATGGGAAATTCATAGCAGTAACAGAGGTTTTACCCATTCATTGCAGAATGTTTAAGTGTCCACTCTGCATTACACTCAGATACAAGCCATTTAGCTCATTTCATTCCATGAATATTTTTTTTACATGAGAACTGCTAGAAATGATGCACCAGCCATTCTCAAATCTTTGTCCCAAATCCTTCATCAGCCTGTATTTAAGGGTTTTTAATCTGCACACGTTTATTTCTAGGTCTGCATCTCACCATATCCCCTGCACTTATTGGGTGGTATCCATTCTTAATGCCTGGGCACGTAAGGGCTTCCTCAGGACTATTTTAGATCCCTAAAGTATCTACCATTTAATCCTCACCTATTTACACTTATAGCTCTGGTAACTGCCTCTTCACCTAATTTGATCACCACTTACCTACCCAATTTAACCAAGTTTGTGATTCCTCTTTTTTTCTGTTTGTGACTTGGAACCTGTCTAGTTTTACATTTTTCATAGATGCTGGTTCACTTTCAATACTTCCTATAAATTAGGATGGTTCTCCTCTCCTTCTTGTCTTCACAACCCAGATGCCCTAGCTAGGACAGCCTCTGCTCTGTTCCTCTTGAATGAGACAAGAAAAGGTAGTACTGGACAGCTCCCTCCCCAATTCCGTAACTGTGGTCCTTTCCTAAGCACCTCATACTGGGCTAGGAGACAGTCAGAATTCACCATTAATCACAGCTAACTGACTGAAAAAATACAGAAGTGGCTTTTATTCTTCTTTCAGATAAATGGCATGTTTTCTGCATTACTATCTGCTTATTTTACTGAGATATTTAAAGAAATAGTAAGAAACTTTGCTATCAAATAAAAAGTAATTGTCACAAATCCATTCAAATTCCATCTACATGCAAGATGATTAACTGAATATATTTCTGCTAGCTAAATAGACTAATTTAGGCATATGTTTAAAGTGAAGAGCAAATGAGCATTCACTTCTTTTGTATCTACAAGAAAAATGCAAATATAAAAAATAACTTTTATAAATCAATTTAACATCTTTGCCTTCTAAATAATACTGCCTAAAATTAGTTCTACATGAGAAAGGAACTGGAAAAATAAAAGGAATATCTTGAGCAGTTTTTTGTTTGTTTGTTTGTTTTCTGTGATTTATGTATAGAAGATTGCAAATTTCTGGGCCACAATTCATTTTCTGCATGTAGACAGTATATAGACACATATGAAATGGGTCATATATTTTCATATTGGACAATCTTGTTTTTAATTATGTGCCAACATTAAAACTTTGATAAATTTCAGATAAATTGACACGTGTCCTTCTGTCTGGACTATATGGTAGCACTAGATTTTTACTCTATGTGGTGGTTACCATATTACCATAGTTTCCACTAATCTCTATATTTTCTCTTATACTGAGGCCAAATGTTGGTTTAATTGTCACATGTTATATTTACTAAGGGTGGTTATATTGCAATTTACTAAAAGTTTATTGTATTTTTGTAATAAAAATTGAAATAAATATTATTTTTTAAATTTCCCAATCACAAATACAGAAATAAAATAGAGATATATTTACAAAACATTGAGAGAACATGTATTTCTTTGTGTTAATCCTACCTGTTTAATATGAAAAACTTGTATGGCTGTGTCAAGGAATTCCCTGTAGATACTTTAAGTGTTGATATACCAGTGTATTAGGGCAATACACAGGAAAAAGATGACAACCCCTGCCCTCATGGGTCTTATAATGACTAAGAAATAATATGATGCCATACATAATCATGTACCAAATTGCATTGGCAATACTTTTAAATACTGTAAAAACAGAAAAAAAGAAAAGTCAAAATTGTCAAATAATTGCTGAGAACATACATGTTTAGGTGCCCTGAAGGTAGTTTTAGGTCAATCTGATAGACCAAATGTTATAAATGTTTTCAACATGTCTTATTTTTTTAAGCTTTGAGAAATATCACTCACAACCAAGGAAAAAAACCAGTTATGATAACTTTATTACATTGGCCACTTCTATGGGAAATTTAAAAAACAGATGCTAGTGAAATTTTGTCTTCAGTTACAAAGCTACATGTCTTTTTTGGTGTATTTTTTTTTTCAATTATCTTTCTCTCTGATGAAAAGAATTACTAATTTTATCACTCAAACACCTTTTGATTGAAAATAAGGTTATCAAAGATATTAAAAAAACTCAAGTAGACCAAGACCCTATTCTCATAACTCAGTTACTTGTATACTTTCTTGTGAGTTATTTCTGAATGCTATATATAATCAAGCAAGAAAGTTTCATAAACGAAAAAAGATATTATTTTGGAAAAAGCATTTGTGTGTGCAGCCATCATACAGCATACTATATATTCTATTAGAATTATGTAGAGTCACTAAAATTAAGCCAGGTAAAGAAAAAGAGTTTTCAGTTTTGAATAATAAAACTGTAAATTAAGAGAAATGGTAGAGAACATTTTCTTCATTGTCAATAAAAAATAGTTTTTAAAAGAAAAGTATGTTAATTATGACTCAGTTTTTAAATATTGTTTGGTTATAGCAATAAAATTTCAAAAACACACATTTAAGGTTTTATTACCCCCCAAAGACCATCAATTCTAAAACTTAGCTCTTTATGTTTTTGAAAATACTTTTAAATGAAGTGTAACAGCAATAATTGTGTTTCTTTGAATAAACCTCATGGGAAATGATGCATGAATCAATACGAGATGAAATTTGTGCACCGTTTACCTCCTTGCTTGATCCACAATAAATTCAAATGCATAATTATATTATCTAAGCCTTTCGAGAGGATAGAATAACTAGAGCTTGTTTCCTTAGAGAAAGACAAGGTAAAAGGGAATAAATACAGCTCAGTATGGCAACATGCTGATCTTCAGTTGGAGCTTGAAATAGAAAAGATGGTCCTAGGGAAAAAAATTTCTTCAGAAAGTACTGGGAGCCTTATACATAGAAAATATATTTAGGTCTTCTTAAGTTTGCAACTCTTTTATTGAGATTTGCAGTTGGCTCCTTTCAAAGGTATTATATTGGAGACACTGTTACCTTGTCTGTGCTTAGGAGGCAGGAAGTAGCCAAAAACTGAATTTTTTACATTAGAAATGAATCATAAAACCTTGCTGAAGGAAATGATTCCTATGCTGATACTCGAAGGAAGAGTTTGAGTTATGCAGGTGAAATGATGGGTGTAAGGATTCAGGGGGAAAAAAGCAAGAAATGTGGTTAATAAAAAACCTTACTACACGCTTAGTCATCAAAGCAGAAAATTGGATCTTTGTCTCCAAGTACCAACAAGCATTCCTAAATATCAAATATAAGCTCATCCTGTTTTTGTTTTTAATCCTGGAACATAAGGTCTGAGCTTTATTATCAAATGTACTGCCTGGAACAGAGTGGGTGGCCAATAAATATTTGTTGAGTAATTGTAGAAATAAATGAATAGGTGCCAGGAGATGCTCAATTGTTGCATATATTCACATAATTTCCTGCATTGTCCAATGCAGTCAATTCCTATTTTTACTGTCACCTGTCTCATTTTTCTCTTTTAAATTATAAATGAGAGTATATTATTGTTCTATTTATAATCTTTCAATGATTAAGATTCAATTACTCCAAAAAATTGTAGGACAATGTAACTTTGAATAATTGTTTCGAAAAGCAATTTGGCATCAAAGAGAGAAAGTTCTGGTTTCAACAATTCCATCCCTTGAAATTTGTCCTAAGAATGAATTAAAAAAAAAAACAAAAAAAAGAAGCTTAGAAAATGTTAGGTGCAATATGGTTTATAATAGCCAAAACTTATATATATGTGTATTATTTTCTTTTTTACTTGATGAGATTTTCGTGTATTCATTAAAATAATATAGAAGTACTGTGTAATAAATTAGGAATTTTATATCAGCTTATGAAAAAATACAGATTTAAAATAAATAGTAACTTTGATAACATCTGGATAGTCAATACATAGTAAATAAAATAGTTAAATCATGTAATCTCTGAATATATACAGTTTTAATTCTTCCTTTAAAATCTTTTAATTCTATTTCTTTTACTTGGCTCACTGCATTGGTAAGGACCACCACTCATATATGATAAATAAAAGTGGTAAGAATGACATCCTTGCCTTATTTTTAACCTTATGCGGGAAGCATTAGGTATAATTTTTATGCATCACAGTTGAACTTTTTTACGCTAATTACCAAATCTCTAGGATGTTTAAATTAGAATATTTAGTTTATTTATAGTTAATGTAAATATCAATAATTTAATTTGGAATTTTTATTGTCTGCCTATCTTGAGGACTTTTTATTCCTTTATTTCATCCTTTCTGCCTTATTTTGAGTTAATTAAATATATTTTATTGATTTCATTTTGACTCATATATTGCTTTTTAGCTGTACCTTTCTCACATTATTATTTTTAGTGGTTTCCTTAAGCTAAGATATGCATCTCTAGCTTATCACAATCTACTTAGAGTTCATAAGATAGTACTTAATGAAAAATATAAGAATCTTCTAACAACACAATTGTATTTTCTTTGTGCTATATTTAAACATTAGATTTCCTACAAAGCTAATGTGACTTAAGCTTCAAGGCTCTTTCCTTCTATGACCTCTTTCCAAGAGAAATGGTCCCCATGGTTATACTATATTTTGTATAATTTGAAAATGTAAGATAGTATATATTAAAGTCTTTCTCTTAAGATGCAAAAGCTCCAGGTCCTCTAAAGTCTGTCCATTTCTATCATCTTTTCAACATTCTCTCAAAAGATGTTATTCCAAGATCCTGACACCATCCGTCAATGTACTCTGGAGCCATTTGGGTTGATCAGTATGTCAGAACCGATCATAGTTATGGTGATTTTATACTATATCAACCTGGATAAGATGAAACCATCTTTTCCAAAGTCTGCTTTTTTTGTATCTTACCAGGTTTGACTTAGCAGAAAGAGAAATTTGCTTATGATTTGAAAAGAATTCAAGCAGGAATCATTATTCTTTTAAGGTCATCAGAATTGTCCAGTAGCTAGGTATTGTTCCTCCCCAGTCCATTCCCAGATATTTACCACCTTCTGGTCCTGCTGGCCAAAACTGACCCCAGGGAAATATCAAATCAAAGGCAATCTACTTCTATAAACTTCCTCACCAGCCCTCTTTCGTAGTCTCCTCTGATATGCCTGGCTTCAAGAGGGCTAGTTAGTGATTGTCTAAACCTCCAAATCATTAGTTTAAAACTTTATTCCACAATTTATTATTCCTCTAATAAATTCCTATTCCACGATATCCATAGTAGTTCTCTTTGTCTTGTTGAACACTAATGGATATAGTAATCAGCATCTGGAAGTGGGATGCTATCATATTAAAAACAAAATATAAGACATTGGCTCTGGAGCCAGATGACAGAGCTAACTTCAACCTGTATTGGACTATGATATGAGCAAGAAATGAATCTTTGTTGCATTAAGCCACTGATATATGGGGTTATTTCTCACAGGAATTAAACTATACTGATTAATACACTTCTGCAAACAAGTTTTTCTAATCTAAACTAGCACCTAATTTTCTCTACCTTATAACCTCTTTTTAATCTCTACATAGCATGTGTATAATATTTTCTCTTTTCTTATTCATGCTTTTCTATATACCAGAGGTAGAATATAAGTTCCATGAGGGCAGAGACCTTACCTGCTTTTTTATTAACACAGTGGCAATAAATATTTGTTGAATATATTAATGATGGAATAAATTAATAAATAAAATGAATAACTAAAAGCATAAATGTAAACAAGGATAGTGTAAGCATTCAATTCAACGTTTTGGCTTTTAGAGGCATTAGTTTTCTTTGCAAAATTGCATACTGCAAAATCCGTTAGACAAGAAACTTTCTCTATGTACTGCTAGTGCTAATCAGATGTATATGTGAGATTGAGATAAAAGGCAGATCATCAGAAAAGCTACATTCACTGTATTCCTACTACATACAATCATTGTGATAAGCGTTTCATATAAATTCTTTGTCACTCAAACTAAAGTGTGAGATGGATATTCTTAACAATTAACTATATCCATTGAAGAAGAAAAAATTACAATTATAAAATCTATTTTGTACCATGCCTTGCAGCTAGGAAATGCTAAAGTTAGAACAAATCCTAACATTCTGACACTAAATTTAGCATTTTTTGTTAAATTTATTAGGGTAACATTATTTAATAAAATTATATAGGTTTCAAGTGTACGATTCTATAATACATCATCTGTATATTGCATTGTGTGTTCACCACCCAAAGCCAAAGCTCTTTCTGTTACCAGATATTTGATCCCCCTTACCTTTACCTACTTCCCCCCACCTTTTCCTCTAGTAACCACTAAACTGTTGTCTGTGTCTATGAGTTTCTGTTTGTTTGTCTTTTTGTTCATTTGTTGCTTTCAGTTTTGTATCTCACATATGAGTGAAATCATATGGTTCTTGACTTTTTTAACTTAACGCGATTATCTCAGGATCCATCCATGTTGTCTCGAATGGCAATATTTCATCTATATTTCATCTTTCTTATGTTATCCTTATTCCATTGTATATATGTACCACAGCATCTTCATCCTGTCATCAATCGAGGGGCACTTATGTTGTTTCCATGTCTTGGCCACCATGAATAATGCTGCAATGAACATTAGGGCGCATATATCTTTTTACTAATGTCAACCTGTTTTCCAATTTATTTAAAAGTAAAATATAAAAGGAAATCTAAGAGAATAAGATAAAAATAACTTCAGGCTTGGAGTCAGAAACCTGAGTTACACTTTTCAGTTCTTCGGCCAATGACAACTTTGATCTTGGGCACATCACAGATCAGTGGCTTTCAAACTGTTTTTAGTAGTGAAATCCTATCTTTACAGACTAAGAAATCAATCAGTTCTGTCCTAAAAGTAGAGCCTAAACAATTAAACACTATGTAGGCAAGCCCTCCTTGCATAATAGATACCTGATTTAGGAAAATCTCATGTACACGAACAGCCCTCTATACCTTCCTCTTACTCTGCCTCCTACAAAAATTCCAGACACCAGGAATTGGTATTTTCTGATGGTCAGTCCTAGCAGATATTTGATCTACTTTATTTTGAACAACATATCTTCTTCCTCTGTCCTATAAATCTTATCTAATTTCTTCAAGAAAATATATCTTCATTTCACCATTCTTCCCTTCCTTTCCCCATGCCAGCCTGACTTTTTCAACCTGCTCAATGTTTCTATCTCTGTTCAATTCGTGACTCTAATCATGGCTCCTAAGAGCAAACTAGTGGTACAACACCACTCAGGCGAAGGAAAGCTGAACATTTTGAAGAGACAAAGAATAAGCTAGTGCTTTCTGCCTCCAAGGCTTTGTTAAATCTCCACAAACTTCTTCGTAATGTCTATGAAAGTATTTCTATCAGTATAATTAAACTATTTCTCCTTAAGTTCTAGCACCTACAAAAATTAAATTATTTAACTTTGTGGGGTTTTTTTTCTATTTTGTACTACAGCAATGATTTAAAAACATTTCTTTCTAATATGAATACTATTCCAACTGTACTGAATGATAAGGAAGCATTTGTTAGAAGCCAAGAAACTAATCACTTTATGTAACAACTGTTTTGAATGTATTCTGGACTCCTAATAATTGTCTGGAAAAAAACACACACAAAATTCAGTAATACAGTCAATCTATCATTTTTTTTGAGGAAATACTCAGTGACTTAAACATCACATCCTCAAATTCTTTCATACTCCTGACCCTAGTTTAGGATTTGGACTTGGTCTGCTGCTAAGGCTGGTCTCTTAAGGCAGTTAGTCAAGGTGAATGAGCAATCTGAAAATCAGTTCAAAGGTATTTACGATGAACCATACTGAATTATCCTTTGTAAAATTTAGAGGCTGGAAGACAAAAAAGACACAAATGAACAATATCTATTTCAGTCAAACCCTCTTGCCTGGCAGGTAAGCACTCATTTGTTGAAAAACAGTTACACAACTGTTGGAGGTTTTACTATCCCAGGTTTACTTCCGTAAATGTAGAATACTTGCTGGAGTCCTAGTTTCTTTCTTTATAAAGGAATACATTTTAGGCACTAGGCTTAGAATAACAAGGATGAGGGAAAGGTTAAGATTTGATTTTTCATTTAAGGAAGGACTCTTTTATATTCATTAGACAAGTATGTTTGAATCTGCCATGTGCCATAATTTTTGCTTAGGTGCCATGTTATAGGATCTGCACTTTTGTCTGTGGTGGTATTTTTGTTTCTGAGCCTGTCTTACCAAGAAAACACTGTGAGCATTGTCTTGGGTCAAGTTCTCTAGGGGCAGAGCCTGGTTAGTGACTCAATGAGATTATGTCCTCAGGAGAAACAGGCAAGGGCACAAGAGAAACAGAATAGGGTAGGGGAAGTAATATAGCAAATATGTGGATTCAGGAGGAGTTTTAACCTCAAACTGATGCCAAGTGCTCTGGAGCATAAGTTGTGGCCTGGCCAGAGGCAAGAAGGAGGAGGCAGTATATTCCAGCATCAGTCAGACATTGGCTTCCTGTTACAAAGGGAGGGTGCGGAGGATGTAACCTTGTGGGATGTATCCCTCTAGGATCTAACCTCTAAGAAAGGTGGCTCACTTCAGCCAATGGCTATTCTTCTGGAAAGGTGAAGGTGTGACCTGTTAGCTGCTAAAACGCACATGGTGTGCCTGTTCAATAAGGAGAATTTGGGCAGAGCACCAGCACCATCTGCTCTAAGTGCTAATAGGCAGAGCTAATGATAGAAACTCAAACAAAACATATATATTTATGGCAGTTTTCTCGTATAATTTGTTGAATTTATGTTTATGTTACATTTAGCCAAAAGACAATAAAAACAATCAATACTGATTGAATGCTTAATATGTGCCAAGAAATGTGCTAAATACTTTACATATATTAATTAACTTAATATTGCAACTGCCTTGTAATATCTTACTTTCACAGATGAGGGAATGGAGGTCAGCAAGGTTAAGTAACTCACCATGATCACCGTCATATCATAGCAGGATTCACTTCTGTTGTACTCTAAGACTCTGATTTCTGTATTTTGCTACCTGTGCTTTAGTTTCCTCATTCACAACAGGAGACACACAAGTATTAGGTTACATCCTCAGGGTAATATAACTAGATGAAAGACATTGGTGTCATGAGAATAGCTTGAATAACTATTAAAAGATAGTTTTCAGGATCCTACCTAAAACATATTCAAACAGATTCTCTAGAACCAGGGGCTCAGGAAAATGGTTTGAATATCATGGAAAATTCTAATGCTCAACATTGTTAGCAAATTGATAAACTAAAGTAAATAGTATTTTTAATACATCAATAGCATTGGCTTTGGAACAAATGGGGCTTACTCACAATAGTCAGTAAACAGTTACAGAAAAAAAAAAAAGACCTAAATGTTTGTATTCAGGCAAGGTATTTTATATGCAACCTAGCAATTGTCTCGAAGTCAGAGATTTTCAAACAATGGAAGTAGAATGTTTTCAAGGTCATGTTCACAACATGAAAACTGCTCTCTTCCAGTAAAAAAAAAAAAAAAAAAAAGTCAAGAAATATAGAGGAAACACAGTAGAAGAAATTGATGTGGTCAAGAGAAATACAGAGGAAAGCAAATTAAGTAGAGAGAGGGCATCAGCGGTCATTTCTCAGAGTGAATTGGACAAAAGAAAATTTCAAATTCTTTTCAGTAACGAAAGTATGAAAGTCATAAAAATGGTGTTGCTTAAACCTCTAATTAAGTCTGATACAAGTTGGAGATACTAGGGATTTTTTAAATGATTACTGAAAGCCTTGATAAAATATAAGCAACGCAATATATAAAGATAAATCTGCATCAAGGAGGCAAGAGCCTCACTGCGAAATTAAGATAATGAAGAGATTGAGGAGCATTAACCATCCCTTGTTGAGATTTTCACTAAGATTTGAAATTGAAACAGGAACGAGTGCTCATTAGTTTTAGCTTGATGTATACATCTAATAATAACTGCTTTAGTTAACTAAATTTAGTTCAAGATTCTATTTATATATGCTGTGTTCAATAATTAACAATTAATACTTTTTTATTAATAAAACCTTAAATTAAAGGATGCTTTGAAACATTTTAAAAACAGATGTTAAGATCACAATAACTCAAAGGGCAACTATAATGGAGATTTTTGGTGCGCCTAAAATGGACATTCCTAGTAATAAGCAGAGATTTCAGATCCTTCTTTACTAAGCTTATTATGCTCTACACTTATACATGGCTTTGGATAAATTCCGAGTAACCCTTTCATAAAATTAAGAAACATAATTTCTACCCAAAGTCATTAATCCCAGACATTTCTAAAACGTACACTAATATGTACATAACTCTAGTAAATGTGAACAAATATTTTCATTGCCCTGATTGAAGTTTATTATAGACATATGATTATTTTTGGCCAATGAGATATGAGTAGAAAGTGTCATATGTCACTTCTGGTTGAAGGTCTTAAGAGCCAGGATACAAGTCCATGTTCTCCTTTTCTCTCTTGGCAACCTACAACGTTTCGAATGCTGATTGTTCCATCTGCCAACTTCTCACAATGTAGGAAACAGAAAAGGACTGCTAGCTAGCCTCTAGCAGTGTGAGCCAGAAATTAACATTTGATTTTAATTAGTCCTCAAGATGTACTTGTAACTCAGCATATCTTAATCCTGACTGATACAACTACAGACTAGCATCTCTTCTGCCTTTTCTTAAATTATATGGTGCTACAAATAGCCCTTCCATATCTCAGGTTAAATTAATCAGTAATTGCAATAAACTAAATACACCTCATGCAGTAACAAACTTCAAAAATAACTGGTTTCTCTACATAGTATAATTCCTTAGCGATTTTTTTTTAGTGCACATCAAGGAACCAAAGGGAGTTTCATGAAAGAAGCTCAGATTTTAGCCTTCTATGTCAGTGAGAACCGGGCACCAGTCACAAAATACCCCTTAGGCTACAATCAATAGCTAGTGGCAGCAGAAGCTCTTAGGTGATAATGGCTTAAAATACAAACTGCTCTTTTATTGACAGCAGTCTTTTGGTGTGACATGTCTAAAAGATTATATGGGGAAGGGAACTAAATTATCAGGAAAAATATTTCTGTCAGGGAATAATTCATACAAGGACTTTTTACACACACACACACACAATTGAATATATTAAAAATAACCATTTAAGTAAATGGTTATACATCATTTGAAAATCAAAAACTCCAATATCAAACAATAAGTTAATTCCAAAATTATAAATATATTTATAATGCTGGCCTGGTAGGGTAACAGCAGCAGTGATTCCCTATATTTATTCTTCCCAAGGGCTTTTTAGGCATTTGAATAAATTCCATAGAAATTGCCCTCAACTTTCTTTTTAATTTTTGATTATTGTATTATGTTTATCCAAAGAAACAGAAATAAATAGATATCTTAAAATCTTAGGAAATGCTGACATTGTGAGTTTTGTCATAATATTATCAATAATTTGGAATAATGTACTTATTTTATAATTCTTACCTCAATCATATTATATAGCTCTCAGAATTCCCATTAAAATGCCACAAGTTACCACAGGTATATCAATTAGCATAGCATCTGATACATAGTAGACACACTTTTCCCCCAGTAGAAAACCATATGTTACATATTAATACATAATGTCACATCTCAGTTTCTTCAGTAAAATAGCACCACTACTTTTGACATAAATTATGTGTATATGAGATGGTAAAACAGCCTCAAAACTCACTTCTCTCTAATTTCAGGTCATTTCAACCCACACAAAAATATTCTGGGGCCAAATTTAATAAATATAATGAAGATTCCTGAGGTATTTTCCTAAGTCAAAGTCTCTGACTTCACTCAAAACACTCAATATTCAATTACATAAGACACAATGTATTCTCCTCCATGCTTTATAAACTGTTTTGTACCAAACCCCTGTTTTTACTATAAAAATGTGTATTGTTTCAATCATAGTGCCTAAATGTCATGCTACCAATCTTAAAAATCTCATAGAAAATATAAGAAAATTATTCACAAAATATAAGCCCTATTTTACTTTAAGCAGAATAAACTGTCTTTTACTGTCTCTAGGTTTTCTACATAAAACTCCCAAACTAACAGATATACCCTTTAAAGTTCATTTCTTCTTCCACTGTGATAGATATCAGAAAAAATAAATTAATAGAAAGTAACCAGTCCCAGAATTCAGCTCTCATAAGCTTTATTCCATAGATAACACATGATAGATCCTTTTGTTGATGTTTTTCCAAGTAAGCTCTGAGTTAACAGTACTTTTTTCCCCCAAAAGAAAACTAAGTCTTTGCTATCCACAACGATATATTATGTTTATTCAAATCAACAGATGTTTATTACCAACTTATGTGATGCGAAACAAGGAAAGACAGATTCTTCAGTGACACAGCCTTTGGAATTCAAATCTTGTTCTACCACTTATGGGCTATATGGCTTTAAAAAAATCCTAGACCTTACTTGAAAAGGGTTCAGTCAATTGAATACATATTTATTAAGCACCAACAGCTTACCAAGCATTGTATAATGATAAAGAAATGGACATATTCTATCCTTAAAGGAAATCTCAGTCTAATACTGATGGAATTTCCTTTGACCAAACTTTAAGCAGACTCCTCCAAAACCTTAGGTCTCTACCTTAGCCCTCATCCTGTATTTTGGCCCAAATAGCCCAGTTTCAGCAAGATTCCTGCTAAATCAGTTTAGTAAGAATACCTCCCTCTCCAAACCACTGATGTCTGATCACCCTCAAAATATGGTCAAATTCTTTATTTCCCACGCTTGATATCTAATTACTCTGGCCTGCCTTCAGCAAGAATTCAGTCAGTTTAGCAAGAATTCCCCTGCCTTTGTTGTCTCCTTTAAAAAATTTTTCATCTGCTGACCAACAGCCCCCTGACTACCAATTCTGATAATTACCAATTCTAAATTCCCAAATGCTTTTGCAATATTCAGAATTGAGTGCTATCTTTCCCCTCTATTGCAAAGTTTTAATAGTCTTTCTTATGATTTGAACACGTCAGAATAATTTTATCTTTAACATTAAGAAAGCCATATTTGTAAAGAATATTAAGGTATAATCTAATGGAAGAATAGGAATAACATAGAAGACATAAACAACACTTGAAAATAATTGATTAATCTTTAACTCTATTTGGTGGGTGTTGGTATAGCACAGAGGAGGTATCATCTGAACAAGGTACTGAAAGATAAGATGTATTTGCCAAATGAAAGAAGAGGAAAACATTCCAGGAAAAATCAACAGTCTTACAGAGGCTTGAATGAATATAAAGTGTTCATGGAACTAAAAATAATACATCATCATTTCAGTGATAATGCCATTGTAGAAAACTAGGGTACAAATCATTCTGCAGTATATGGACTATGGTTTATAAGTAAAGGGAAATTATTGATGAGTTTCGAGCAGAGAAGTGATAGGATCGCGTTTCCATTTTTGGTAAATGTCTCGATGATTTGAAATGATAACAAAGGAGGCCATTAGACAAATCAGGAAGTTTTAGAAAAATAGTGCTAAGTAACAATGTGAACCTGTTTTATAACTGTGGAAATAAAGATAGAAAGAAATAAAGAGATATCATAGATTTAGAAATTAATATCAGCAATATTTGTAAGGTTTATTACCTACTGATGCAGGAGGCAAAGATTTGGGAAAAGGCAGGAAATGCTAATGACTTCCAAATTGTGAGGTTCACATTGCCATCAGCCAGACTGAGAAGTATAGGTTTTTTAAATGCATCTCTTAAAAGGAAGGCAATGAGTCTCTATGGAAAATTTAGTTGGAGATATTACATAAGTTAAAATTGGTGAAGATAATCATGATTGCACTCATGATTATGTTAGCATTAAATTGATTACCATTTTTCATTTTCCAGGCTCTATACTAAATGCTTCATATGTATTAAAAGCTTCAGGAAGAGAGAAGTCTCTGGGATAATGAAAAGATGATAGTCCAGAATATGCTAAACCAATGTCAAATAAATCATTTGGCTGAGGGAGATATAACATCAGATTAATCTTGTCTAAGATCAATTCATGTAAACTAAGACTAGCTGTATACTTCTTTAAGTTTAGATATGTTTGTCAAATCTGATAACCTCAATACTTGGTAAATATACAACCTTAAGCAACTCACTTATCAGCATGTTACATTTTATTTTCATATTTGAAATGAGTTAGTTTGATACAGTGATCACTAAACTCTTCCCAAATCCTAAATTTCCAAATTCAGAATAAAAACTTGCAAAAAAACTTAACATGAACTTTTGAGTTCAAGGAGAAAATTTAGGGAAATGTGGAATTATATTGACTTAGTATATGAAAGATTTATTGCCGTAAATTCAGAAATACATTTTTAAAGAAGGCGTAAAACAAATGTTTTTTCTTTCTCAATATACCTTTATGTATCTGATAGTAAATTATTACAAGGACCAAATAAAAAGCTAATTTTCTCCACATGTACCTGTATTTGTGACAATTTTTAAAATTACAATTATCTTTAATGGTTTCAGAACCAATAAAACGAGTTAAAATTTGGCTGGCAATTATGCCATTTAATTTTATTAAATTCAGCTATTTAAAGGTTAATTTAAAACTGTTGCTCTTAATATGAAATCATAACTGTTTTATTAGATTCTTCCAGGGAACCAGATTGAATTTCTTAGTACAGTAAGTCAGCAATAAAGCTTTTTATATCATCTAAGTCAGGTGCTTATCTTACAAGAGCAGGAGCAATCGGAGCAATGGGATTACACAATTTAAAATGCTTAGTATTTTATCAATCAGCTTCTAAAAATCTCTGAGCATTAGAAAAACTTGCTCATCAACAAGACAAAGAGGTAACCAACTGATGGGAGAAGAGATTTGCAAACAATGCCTGTGATAAGAGGCTAATATCAAAGAATGCATACAACTGAATAACAACAAAAAATCCAATAAAAAAATAGGCAGAGGACCTGAACAGACACTTCTCCCAAGGAGACATACAAATGGCCAATAGACATGAAAAGATGCTCAACTTCACTAGCTATTTATGGAAATGCAAATCAAAACCACAATGAGATATCATCTCACATCTGTTAGAATGGCTATCATCAAAAGGACAAGTAATAACATGTGTTGGAGAGGTAGTGGGGAAAAAAGAACCCTCAGACACTGCTGGTGGGAATGTAAATTGGTACAATCACTATGGAAAAAGGTATGGAGTTTCCTCTAAAAATCTAAGTCTAGAACTACCATATGACCCAGAAATCCCTCTTTTGGGTATTTACTCCCCAAAATTGAAAACATTTATCTGTAAAGGTATATGTGCCCAATGTTCATAGCAGCAGTATTCATGGTGGCCAAGACATGGAAAAAACTGAAGTACCCTTCGATAGATGATTTGATCAAGAATATGTGATACATATATACAGTGAAATATTACTCAGCCATAAGAAAAGATCTGAGGGGTGGTTCCATAGAGTAGTGGTTAGAATGTCTGCTTTACATGTAGAAGGTCCTGGGTTTGAGCCCCGGTGGAGTCATGGCCTATATCCTGGGTGTGCCAGGCCCCAGGTGTGCCAGGCCTTGGGTGCATGCTGAGAGCACGTGGCAGGAGACACCCCGCCTTCAGAGATCCAGTTCGTAAGGGGAGACAGCAACGTCTGTAGTCAAGGATGGAAGTGGGGAGAGGGAATTAAAAAAAAAAAGGATTAAATACTGCCATTTGGGACAACATGGATGGACCTCGAGATAATCATGCTAAGTGAAATAAGTCAGACAGGAAAAGTTGAGAACCATATGATTTCACTCATATGTGGGCTATAAATCTGAAAGCAACAAATGAACCAGACAAACAAACAGAGACTCACGGACATGGACAACAGTTTCATGGTTACCAAAGGGAAGGAGGGGAGAGAGAGAGGTAGATAAAGGTAAAAGGAGTCAAATATATGGTGATAGAAAAAAATTTAACATTGGGTGGTGAACACACAATGCAATATGCACGTGATGTATTATTGAATTGTACACTTGAAACCTATGTAATTTTATTAGCCAATGTCACCCCAATAAATTTAACAAAATAAATAAATAAACTATTAAATATCTTTAAAAGGGGGAAGAAAACTTGTTTAGTGTTGCTGACATATTAATTCCAAGACAACAGTTAAAATTCTAAAAGCTGTCTCCGGAAGAATCATATTTAAAACTCCCTTATTCCAGATGAAGTTCAAAGGGAGTTTTAATAAAGAGTAGACTGTCTACTGACAATTAGATAAAGAATGCTACTCATCCCTCAATGTTTTATTTATGTTCTTTTATAATTCTGTCATGTCAATACAATGTTGGCTTAAAAAATGCATAAGATAAACAAACCATCCTCAATTTTATATGAACTTCAGCTTTGTATCTGATTTGAAAGAGGCCCTTTTGGTCAACTTCCATAAATTTTATAGTATAAAGAAATGCATGTAGCTTGTTTCAACGCAAGAAACTATAGTGTAATGATGTCTAATGTTCTTCAATGTTCTTCAACATTACCATGTGATTTTCAAAAGTGCAACTTTTCTGGGGAAAAAAAATCTACTTTTTCTTATGTGGTCTAAGTACTTTAAGTGGTCATTAAAAGATAATAAAAAAAAAATTCTGTATCCTACTTCCATTGACAGATCTAAGTATGATTTTCAGTAGAATGACTTAGCATGTGAGATAGTAGGTTTCATAGAATGTGAGGACTATGTAGAGCCTGAACTGGTACTTATATCAAGCTTCTATTTTTTGATAGTTAGGAACTTAGACCATGAGAGGAGAAATTAACAGCACATGGTGATATGACGAGGCAACATCAGAGGTGGTACTCAAAAACCAAGTTTCTGCCTCCATCATTTCCATTATACCATAGTTCCTCAACATATATGGCTAAAAGCAAAAGTTTTCCTAGAACAGCATAGCAGAATTTCTAATGCAAATATTATTGGGGCAGTATTGCTGTGGACATAGAATATCTCTTATTCATATTGCCTACTTGGCCTCATCCACTACGTACTAGGCCAGAGCAGTATGCCACTTACCTAACCATTAGTCTGCTGCTCACCTTATGTTTTGCCCTATTTCAATAAAGTTAGTACTGAATTCACACAAACAAGGAAGAAAATAAAAGAGCTTGCTGGTAGCCATGAAAACTTTCATAGAACCTCTCTTGAGCCCCAATAGTGGACTCATAGTTATACAGCCATAGCAAATGTTTACACAGTGGGCATTCATCTCAAGTTTATCCTGTATCCATTGGGGTAAGACATCCCTAGAGTGTTTGTCAAACTGGTATGTAGCATGAAAACTAAGAAATCTCCCGAGAGTATGCTAAAGCTCTGGAAAGAATGAATCTTATTTAATTAAATAAGACAGTCTTAATCTCCAGAGAAAAGGGTCAGTTTTGAATACAGCTTTCTCTTTGTCACTAGTATTTGTCTCTCAGAATAGATCAGTTCCTAAATGATGCATATCTTAGTTCTATAAACCACAGTAAATACGTAAATAAAAATTGAAAGAGCTTATTCACTAAAAATTCTGTCAAGTTTTAGGGTAAATAAGCCATAAAATTGAGGATGGTTTTTGACTAATACTAAGTAAAACAGAAGGAATGTTAAGATTCACTTAGCAACAGAACACCACAGTTTATCATCCTGAGGAATATGCTGCCTCATAATAATATTGCCATTCAATAAACAAAACTGCGATCAGTGACTATTGAGCTGGAGACAATAGCATGGGGCTATTGGTTAGCAAGAAGAAAATTGGGAGAAAGTTAAACCTCTCAGAAAATACCTGAGGATACATGCCAGAAATACCTGAAAGTGATTATGGTGGATTGAAATCTTGAATTAAAAGTACAAATGAGCATTAGATGAATTAAATTATTACTAAAACTGTGACTTATTAATATTCGTAAGCTGGAAAGTTTAGGAGAAACTCAAGTTGTATGTGAAAGCTTTGTGTATACATTCTTTTAAATGTCTTTTAGTAACTACTGAAAGAATTATTGATGAATGTGATATAGGGTGTCTTCATACAAATCATTTGGTACTCTATTCAAGCAAGTTTTTTTGCAGGTAGATACAAATTAAATAGCAGAAATGAGGTGTAAATGAGGGGTCTTCTTTGGGTTTAAAAAATTGACTTCATTCTTGGGAATGAAAGCCCATAATTCTACTTTATGAAAGAGAAGCCACATATTGATAAATATGGATTATTCTAGTATGTCAAACTTTGTAATGACAATTATCACAGCTTGTTAGATTGAAGGATGTATAATACAGAGAGTCTCCATGCCCGCAAAAAACTTTTTTTCCATAAATTTATGATTCAGTTGGCTTTTCTACCTCACACTTGAGTTTGATGTCCCAGTACAGTATCCTGGCAAATAATAAATATTATATTAATATGTCTTTCTCAAATCCTACAAGGAATGTTGAGTGAAAGATAGAAAATATAAAAAAAGTATTTCATTTAAATATGTTCTACCTTTATATAAGGTTTTTAAAAAAGCATAACTAAACTATATATTTGGAGTGAATACATAATTACTAAAACTACAAAGAAAAAGAATATTTAAGACAATCTTTATCTTATGGTAAGGAAACAGTACTTACTATAGGCATGTGGAATGTTGGAAATATTACATTTCTTGACCATTATGACAATTTGTTAAAGTGTAAATTTATTTTATGTACTTTCCTGTATAGGTGCTCCACTTCGCAGTAAAAATATTTTTAAATGTTTATCCTTTATTTTCTCTAAGCAAAACAAAATATTTATAGACTTGATAGGGATGGCACCCTAAAAATCTGAGACAGGAGATCTCATGAGATGTCAAAACTACATAGTGTCCTTGGTGAAGTTTGCCCCTTCTCCTGTTTGGTGCTTTTGTGTTAATACAATAATATTGGTAATCAGTATTTTTAAAAATTATCATATAATAGCTGCTTATGTCCAAATACCTTATACAGTTTCATAAAATACCCCTTTAGTTTTTTTAATCACAATCGTTTCATGTCAAAGGCAGTTGAACGGGCTAGACTTGGAGAGATCTAAGAGATGGGCTTCAAGGTACATTTTCTATGTGTCACCTTCATCTCAATGAAAACCTTGTGTTTTCATTAAATATCTCTAGTAAAGGATTTCCCCAGCATCTCAAATCAGCCACTATGCTACTTATTGGGCCTCTTTTTTCCTTGGCAGGCTTTGACTACTGTCAGTCAGGTGTAAGTCTAGTTCTCTTCTCAGGAGGCTGACTCTTCCTTTCTGACTCACAGTCTTTGCTGCAGCTACTCTGGCAGCATCTCTATCCCTAGAGGCAGGAATCCTTTCAAGGAGGCCTACCTGAATACTTCACTACCATGATAAGGAACACTTATCTAAGATAGCACAATGAACAACTCTACCTCTCTTCTCAAGAGTCACTCACTCTGGCTTTCCAAGTATATGATGGAAAATGGCTTTTCTAGCTCTAAAGCTATATATTCTCCCAACTCCAGTGCCACCAACCATCAATTCCACATTCTCAAGTGTCCAAACTACTGTGTCTGGGTAAACAGAGTCACAGGGTTCAAATACAGATACACAGTACACCATGGTGAATGCGTAAAGTTCTTACAGAAAGGGTATCATAGAATGAGGAAACTGTTCTTGCTCACAGACCTAGGATTCTTGGCCCTACCACTTATCAGCTGTTTTGCTCAGAACACGCAGCAACTATGAGCTAATATGCTGTTGTCCTTGCTACACTGAGAACTTCAAGTCTTATGCAAATTATAAGCAACAATTCTCATTTTTATTTAAAAAAATCCACAAAAAAATATAAGTAAGACCAAAGCCATGAAAAATTGTAATCTCAACTAGGCAAACTCTGGCAAAATTATGAAGAAAATTATCTGTCTTTTCATTGCACCCAGATGAACCTGGGTGCTTGCCTTTCTCATATTTATTATCTTTTTCTTAGCATTTTCTAATTTTCCAACTCCTATAACTGCACACTAAGAAGAAAAGACTCTTTTTTTTTTTTTTACCTTGCTCAAGCTCTTAATTCAAACTCTTCCATTCTGTGCCTTATTCCTTCAAATAATTATCTCAGCTATGTTTTATTTAATTTCACCAACCAATCCACACATGGGGTCCTGGGTGCCAATAGATTCTTTTTTTTTTTTTTTTTTAACATCAGTCCTTTATTGATTATTTACTTGAGCGATCAGGCCTCAATCTGCCATCTCCATCAATAAGTAAGCCCCAATTACTTACTGAGTATTTTGGGTAAGATGTCTTATAAACTTGTATTTGTCAATATATTTCTTAGGATTTTTTTTTAAATTAATTAATTTATTTTAATTAGTTTCAAGTATACAGTACATTGGTTAGACACCATATATTTCATAAACCGATCCCCACAATTGCTCCCTCCCTTCTTTGGCCCTCCACCTAACCAACGTACTAATGCTAACTGCATTCCTTGTGCCATGCTCCCCATCCCCATGACCATCTATCAACTACTAATTTGTACTTTTTTAATCCTACACCCATTCTCCCAGCACGCCCCCAAGCCCTCTCCCCATTGTCCGTCATCAAATTGTCCTCCATATTTGTGAGTCTGTTTTTAATTAGTTTGTTCTTTTTGTTCCTTAGATTCTGCATATAAATGAAATTATGTGGTATTTATCTTTCTCTATCTGACATTTCACTCAGCATAAGAACCTCTAGGTCTATCCATGTCATTGCAAATGGTAGGATTTCATTTTTTTAATGGCTGAATAATATTTCATTGTATATATCAATCATAATTTCTTTATCCATTCACCTATTGATGGCATTTAGGTTGCTTCCATATCTTGACTATTGTAAATTGTGCTGCCATGAATATTGAAGTGCATAGATCTTTACGAATTATTGTTTTGGTTTTCTTTGGATAAATACCCAGAAGTGCAATTGCTGGATCAAAAGGTATATCCATTTTTAATTTTTTGAGAAACCTTCAGATTGTTTTCCATAGCAGCCGTACCAATTTGCGAGTCCACCAACAATGTAGGAGGGTTCCCTTTTCTCCACATCCTTACCAACACTTGTTTTTTGATTTATCGATGATAGCTATTCTGACAGGTGTGAGGTGGTATTTCATTGAGGTTTTAATTTGCATTTCTCTGATGATTAGTGACCTTGAACATCTTTTCATATATCTATTAGCCATCTGTATTTCCTCTTTGGAGAAGTATCTATTCAGGTCTGCCCACTTTTTAATTGGATTGTTTGTATTTTTGTTGTTAAGTTGTATGAGTTCTTTATGTATTTTGGATATTAACCCCTTATCAGATATATCATTAGCAAATGAATAGATTCTTTTATTAAATTTCCTAACTAACCTTCATTTTAACAGCAATGGATAAGAAATATCATTAGATATGCACCCCCCCAAATGCAAAAACAAAACAAAACAAAAACATTACGAAAATTTTAAACTATTAAGAGACATTTTAATACTAAGGCAGTAGTGAACAAAAGTGAAGAGAAAAAAAAAAATAGAACCAGTTTTCCACAAAAGAAAAAAACAAATAAACAAAGAGAATGAATACTCTTGCCACACTATAATGTAAATTCTGGAAAGAAAATAAAAGATAATTGCTCGGAATAATTAGCCATTATGCTCGCACTACTAGAAAATTTCAGTTCAATCATTTTGGAAGAAAAAAATTATAAAATTACTCTTTCACTTGAAAATGACTTTTATTACCCTTTTCAAAGGACTTTAGGGAATGTGCAATTCATTAGAATAATAAAACCAGCTGCAAATTAAAGAAATTTCAACTAAAATAATTAGAGAATTGATAGCTCCAGTCTTTACCTGTCAAAGGACCCCTGCCATCGGAGAGTCCAGAATTATTGAATCAATAAATTCCTTCTGTTTACTAAAACCAAGAAGAATGTGTTGGCCTTAGAAGCTAATTTGGGGACCACAAATTATATCTGTGATATTGCAAACAATGGTTTTTAATCAAGGCCCAGGAGATAGGAAGTCAAGACTACCCAAGATCAAAAGAGAACAGAAAATCTCAGAAATAATGTCAGTATAACTAGCAATTATAATGGTGAGTTTATATAATATGAAAATGACACAACTGGATCCAAACAAAGACAGAAATTAAAGATACATAAAAGTAACAAGAGATAATTAAAGCTAAAACCATTGTTCAATCGGACTCACAGTCTGGAACTAGCCAGTGACAGCTGGGAATTTGATAAGGGTTAAGAGTGCTCCCTGCGATGGCGAGGCAAGCCTGGCTCACTAGCTACATGCAAGAAGTGAAGTAAAGCATTGTAATTTCTGGAAGGATCTTAAAACCAAATCTCTGTTTTAAACTATAATTATGGGTCCATGAAATATAAAGATATAGTGTTATGAACAGAACTATATGTCAAGTTACCAACTCAACTTGTGACTGAATCTCTAATATCTCCAATATTATCTAAGGGCCTCATTTTTAAAAATGCCCTTGAGAGATCTGTTTCAGAACTGAGTGAGTCCTGTTAGAGAGAATAGAGGGACCTTACACCATACACAGGGAGGGAGAGAGGCAGGATTAGAAGAAGCGAAAGAAGCAATAGAACCAAAAAAAAAAAAAAATAAAAAAAAAATTCCAGTTAAAACAAAACTTGAAGACCAAAATTCCAAGCAACATGAAGATACTTTATGTTAAGAAACTTTTTTTAAAACTAAACCTGTAATCAAAAATGGTGATTTGAATGGGCATGAAAGAGGTTTTTCTCTGACCGTTAAGGCTTAATAATATCTATATTGTGTTTCAGATCATGACAATAGTAGAGAATTATGAAAATTTATGGTTACGTATGTGGGATTTAAAAAAATAACCACTCATAACATACTCTACAGTTTATAATGAGAAATATAGAAAATAGAAGAGAAGGATGTACAGAAAACAAATCAAAGAAAAGCCAAGGGAAAAAAAGGCAAGCAAAACAGTGTGTAAACAGAAAGCCCAAATTAAGAATATAGCAAGAATTCTAAAGATATCAGGAATCCTAGCAAATGTAATTACTCAATCATTAGTTAAATAAACATTCTCAGATTGGACAAAGATACAAATTTTCTTATAGGCTGCTTCCAAGAGAAAAGTATAAAACACGATCAAAGAGAAAATTTCAAAATAAAGAAAACCTACGAGGTGGACATAACAATGAAATAATCAATTCATCAATCAGTTATAAATTGATAAAATCTGATGTAGCAAAAATGTATCTTATCCTAGTTCTGAGAAACCATTAGACAGACTAAATAGACTGTATTCTTCAAGTATATTAATGTCATAGGAACAACAACAAAAAAAACCTGTGAACTTTTACAGATTAAAAGAGACAAAGGAGACATGACAATTAGATGTAGGACCTCATGTGTTAGTCCCCATGTACAGAGGGCAAGGAGAGACTGAAGGTAGAGGCAGACCACCTCAGATTGGTAGGTGGCAGATTTAATCAAGGGAATTTACATAGCAGGCTTATTTTCAGAGGCTGTAAGGCAAGTAGATCACCATATCTGCCCACCAGAATCTTAAAAGTTATATAGAGGCCTTAACTGAGTTAACTAGGTTCAGCCATGTGTACCCTCCAGATGGTTTCAATAATACATTGCTTTCTCAAGGCTGTTTCCTTGAAACGGCTCCCACTGTGAGAATGACAGGCAGAACACACGTTCTAAGGATAAGGGAGGGGGTGAGAAGCCTCCGATTGTCTGGGATAACCTCAATGACCTTGTCCGACATCATGCACTGGAGGAAAATAAATATAATGAAATACATTGAGGCAAATGACAAAACTGAAATATGAATGGCATATTAAGTAAAAATTTTGTATCACTTTAAAAACGTGTATTTATTTTAATTAGTTTCAAGTATACAGTACATTGGTTAGACATCTATATAGTTAATAAAATGATTTCCCCAATTGTTCCCTCCCTCCGCTGGTCCTCCATCTAGCCAACGTATTAATGTTAACTGCTTTCCCTATGCCATGCTTTGCATCCCCGTGACCATCTATCAACTACTAACTTGTACTTCTTTAACCCTTCACCTCATTCTCCCAGCCCTCCAAACCCCCATCCCCTGTCCATCACCAAATTGTCCACTATATTTGTGAGTCTGTTTTTAGTTAGTTTGTTCTTTTTGTTCTTTAGATTCCGCATATAAGTGAAATCATATAGTGTTTATCTTCCTCTGTCTGGCTTAAATACCT